>NW_011500314.1:198992-205730 GCF_000495115.2 Populus euphratica | reverse complement strand
CATCGATGACAGACTTTCAGTCATTTTGCACGACGTTTCTTTGCAAAAGTGCTTTTACCTATTCCAGGCATGTGTGAAATGAAGGAATTAGAGGACTCACCTGATAATCGAACCTTTGCTTCAATCAACTAGCGAATATCTTCAGGAATTTCATGATTCATTAACAACCTCAATCTTGCACATCTAGCACAGTAAATTTTTGTAATTGTATTCTGAGGCAGAGCGGGAAAATATTTTTTAATTTTTCAAGATGAATATCCATTTTCAAATGAGAATTGAAAGAGAGATTCATAGAATTGCACAAATATATACACAGATATCAGTTATTATAGGAAACTGAAAGAACCGACTTAAGTCACGGAGTACCGTTGTCCGCCATTTGATCGGGGTGAGAGAAACTAGCAAAAATCACTAAAAAAAACACAAAAACAATGTGATAAAAATAAAATAATCAACCTTTATCTACAAGACCATTCAAACCAGTTGATTCATTTTCACTAGGAAAATTATCAAAGTAAGCTTTCAAACGATGTCCATTTTCCTTAAAAACATTGTCATTCATTGAATTCTCAATATCACAGGCCCCATAAGGATTGCTCCATCTTGATCTTAGCTTTCTAAGAAATGTATAGAGTTGAGAATTATAAAATAAAACTTTTTGACTAGTATCAACTTTTTGACAATTTTCACAAGTTTTACAGAATGCATGCGTGTCCTTGAACATAGTGGGCCAATAAAATCCATTTTGAAATATTTTTGCAACTATTTTTTTTATGAAAAATAACTCTCACATGCTTCAGAATGACAATGTTTAATGATACTACTTACCTTATTGTCGGGAATGAATCTTTGAAATATTTGATTAGGACAATATTTGAATAAGTTAGGGTTATCCCAATATTTAAATGCAAGTATGGATTCTCTAAATCTAAGCCATGAAAAAAAGGTAAAAGTTAAATAATGCCTGACTTAAAATTAAAATGAGATGTATCAAGAGGAAAAACTATGCATGATGGTGCACTTGTTCTTGTGGGATTTATGTGGTCTCTAAGTGTTCTTGCATGGTTATTCTCATTATGAAGTGATTGGTTATCTTCTTCAGCTATATTTTCTGAAAATGATGAGGATACCCCATAAAGTCTACCACTTGATGTACGTGACCACACTCTCATGCACGTGTAGCAATAGAATAAAAGAAAGAAGAAAACAAAAGAAGTAGAAACAAGAGACAAAAAACAAAGTTATATACAAGAAAAGTGAAAAGAGAAAATAAAATAACTACTATAATTTATACAAGAAAAGTGACAAGAGAAAATAAAATAAATATTATAATTTAATACAAAAATTACCTCCCCGGCAACGACGCCAAAAACTTGACACGACTAAAAGATTGATGTCTTCTCCCAAGTGCAGAAGTGTCGAAGTAATAAATAACCCGGTAAGGCCGAGGTCGAACCATAGGGAGGTTAATTATATAAATTATAGATGACAATAATACAACAACAATTATAACAATAGTAGTAGTAGTAGTAGTAGTAGTAGTAGTAGTAGTAGTACTAATAATAATAATAACAAATAAATAAATAAAAAGAAGGAGAAGAAGAAAAAGAAGATGAGAACTTTGAAATGGAATATTAATATAAGGATTAAACAATGATAATAACAAATATCAAGGTTAGAGGTTCCACTAATGGTATGTCAAACAAGTATAGTATAAACTCTTATTATTCAATTGGAAACCACACACAAAGGAGGTTCCAATCAGATTATAGATTGTTAACATGATTACATTAGTCATCTTATTTGATTAATGCTACTACTTGTAAATCTCGTCAAGCATTCATGATTATAACTTATGTTAACAACAAATCAAGTTCCTTTCGTAGCTCAGGTGTCGGTTATACCATACATTATGGGCTATAAAAGTGCCAAGCATTTGTTGTACCAGTGTTATACAACATAAATCAAGATTAGTCATTTAACAAGCAAAGTATTAAAGAGTGAACAAGATAACAAATACAAAACATGTTAGTATCAAACATTAAAGTCCATATTGAGTTTACATTATACTTATTCTTACACCATTAATGTAACCTTTTCACCTTGACATAATAAACTTAGCTAAACATAATGAAAGAAAGAAAAATAAATAAACAAAATAAGAACATAAATAAGATAAGAGTTAACTAAGTAAAGGAAAGGAAATGAAAAGCATAAACTTGATATTAATAAAAGCAAAACATAAACATTACAAAAAATACAAAGAGAAAAAGCAAGAGCATGATCTTGATCTGGAAACCAAGATGCCTACATGCATGGCAAATGCCTCCTTTTATAGGCCAAAATTAGGAACTATTGATTTGATGACTAATTGATGAGTGGGTGACCAACTCCTGACTTGGTGACAATCCTTATCTTCTCTTGTCTGCCCAAAACGTCATTGATAACATCAAAATTAGAGCCACTTAAAATATGAAAGTTGTAGACAATTGTCTCATCTTTCTTGTGTAAAACATTCAGCTCATTTGGATTTCTAGAACTCCAGATATGGGCCAAACACTAAACAGTGCTCGGGCTGAAAGACAGATTCGGACTTCTTTGTTGTTGCTACAATTTGAACTTGAAAATGGCCTTTTTAGATCTTAGGCTCTATATGAAAGTTGTAGGCCTATGTCTTACCTTTCCATCCATATAAAGTAGACCTAAATATCAGATCTACAACTCCAGATATGACCCAATTACCGAACAGTGTTCTGATTTGGATTGCACCGACATCTCTTTTCTAAGTTTGGTCATCTCTTTGTCCTCTCAATTTCAGTTCTTAAATTCATCAATAAATCCTTTCATTTATGTGATATGCCTGCATTTAAAATGAACATTTACCACAAATTAAAGGTATCTTATATTTTTAGATATATTATTATAAAGCATGCTTTAGTTAAGGAGTTATTAATACTTCAAATGCAAAATGGTGGCATAAAACCTTGATAAAAAATACTCTTTTAAGTACTAATCACCAGGCATGTGTGAAATGAAGGAATTGAAGGACTCACATGATAATCAGATCTTTGCTTTAATTAGCCATCAAATATCTTCAAGAATTTTATGATTTATTAACAACTTTAATCTTGCACATTTAGCACAGTAAATTTTTGAAATTGCATTTTGAGACAGAGTAGGAAAATACTTTCTTAATTTTTCAAAAGTGGTGTCTGTTTTCAATTGAGAATTGGAGAAGAGATTTAAAGAAGTGAAAAGGAGCAAAGAATTGAACAAATGTATACATAAATATCAGTTATTATGGGAAACTGAAAGAACCGACTTAAGTCACAGAGAAATGTTATCCACCATTTGATCGGGGTGAGAGAGATTAGCAAAACAAAAGTCACACATAAAACAAAGACAATAACAACATGAGAAAAATAAAATAATCAACCTTTATCTACATGATCATTCAAACCAATGAATTCATTTTCACTAGGAAAATTATCAAAGTAAGCTTTCAAATGATGTCCATTTACCTTAAAAACATTATCATTCTTTGGATTCTCAATATTAAAGGCCCCATAAAAATACACATGTTTCTTAATAAACAGATCACTCTATCTTGATCTTAGCTTTCCAGGGAATAAATGGAGTCAAGAATTATAAAGTAAAATTTTTTTACCAATATCAACTTTTCTACAATTTTCACAAGTTTTACAGAATGAATGCGTGTCCTTAAACATGGTGACCTAATAAAATCTATATTGTAAGATTTTTGCAATCATTTTTTTGACGAAAAATGACTCTCACATGCCTCAGAATGACAAAATTTAATGATGTCACATAACTCATTGTCAGGAATGCATCTTCAAAATATTAAATCAGGACAATATTTGAATAGGTAAGGGTCATCCTAATAAAAGTTCACTTCGTTCAAAAACTTACTTTTTTCTTCAGTACTTCAATAAGTTGACAAATCTTCTAAAAAATAGAAATTAACAAAATTAACAAACCAAGGCATTGATCTAAAAGAAAGTAAGGACTCATCAGGAAAGTAATCATTAATTGGTGTGATGTCGGATGTCGAATCTATTGTTACTCTTGACAAAAGATCCTCATCAACATTTTCAATGCCTTTTTCATTCATGATTTCTTCCTAAAAATAAATCATTTGCAAATCTTCTGATTCTTCAAACTTTATTTTACTCACGGTAGATTCAAATTGATCATAAACTAATTCGTCAAAAAGATCTACTTCCTGTGAATCATCATCATATCCAGTTGTTTACAAATGTTAAAAATATTTATCTCTAATGTCATGTTTCCAAAAGATAGCTTCATCAGTCCATTCCTAAAATTAGTCAATGCATTACAAGTTGTGAGAAACGGATGTCCTAAAATAACATGAAATGAATTACATGTTTCAACAGGTTATGTGTCTAAAAAAATAAAATCCACATGATAAAAGAATTTATCGACTTATACTAACACATCTTCAACTATTCCTCTAGGCACTTTTACAAATCTATTAGTAAGTAGGAGAGTTACAAAAGTTGGTTTTAACTCATTTAGATTGAGACTTTGAAAAACTAAACATGGAAGTAAATTCATATTAGCTCCAAGATCAAGTAAGACTCTTTTAATTTTATGTTCTCCAATAAAACAAGAAATTATAGGATAACCAGGGTCTTTATATTTCAAAGCATTATTGTTCTGAAGAATGACACTTATGATTAGTACTTAAAAGTGTATTTTTATCAAGTTTTTATATCATCATTTTGCACTTGAAGTATTAATAACTTCTTAATTAAAGCATGTTTTATAATAACATACATAATAATATAAGATATCTTTAATTTATGGTAAATGTTCATCTTAGATGCAGGCCTTTCACATAAATGAATGGATTGATTAATGTGTTGAAGTATTGAAATTGAAAAGACAAAGAGATAGTCACACTTAGAAGAGAGATGCTGGTGCAGTCCAAACTGGAACATTGTTCAGTAATTAGGTCATATCTGGAGTTGTAGATCTCGGATTTAGGTCTACTTTATATGGATGGAAAGGTAAGACATAGGCCTATAACTTTCATGTGGAGGTCTGGTTTTAATAAGGCTGTTTCAAGTCCAAATTGTAACAACAATGAAGAGATCTGAATCTATCCTACAGCCCAGATATTGTTCAGTGTTCAGCCCATATCTAGAGTTATAGAAGTCCAAATGAACTCAATTGTTTTTTCTAGAAAGCTAAGACAATTTTCTACAATTTTCATATGGAGGTCTGGTTCAAATTATGACGTTATCAATGATGTTTTATTCAGACAAGAGAAGATAAGGATTGTCACCAAGTCAAGAGTTGGCCACCCACTCATCGATTAGTCATCAAATCAATAGTTCTCAATTTTGGCCTATAAAAGAAGGTATTTTCTATACATTTAGGCATCTTGCTTTCTAGATCAAGTTTATGCTCTTGCTTTTTCTCTTTGTATTACTTATGTTTTGCTTTCATTAATATCAAGTTTATGCCTTTCATTTCTTTTCCGTTACTTAGTTAACTTTTATCTTATTTATGTTTTTATTTTTTTATTTATTTTTCTTTCATTCATTATGTTTAGTTAAGTTTATTATGTCAAGGTGAAAAGGTTACACTAATGGTATAAGAATAAGTATAGTGTTTGATACTAACATGTTTTGTATTTGTTATCTTGTTCACTTTTAATAATTTGCTTGTTAAATAGTTAATCTAGATTTATGTTGTATAACACTTGGTACAACAAATAATTGACACTTTCATAGCCTATACTGTATGGTATGACCGACACCTGAGCTATGAAATGAACTTGATTTGTTGTTAATATAGGTTATAATCATGAATGCCTGACAACATTTACAAGTATTAACATTATTATTCGAATAAGATAACTAATGTAATCGTGTTAACAATTTATAATCTGATTGGAACCTTCTTTGTGTGTGGTTTCTAATTGAATAATAAGAGTTTATACTATACTTGTTTGATATACCATTAGTGGATCTTCTAACCTTGACATTTGTTGTTATCATTATTTGATACTCATGTTAATCTTTCATCTCAAAACTCTCATCAACTTCTTCTTCTTTTTCTTCTTTATTACTACTATTACTATTACTACTGTTATTATTGTTGTTGTTGTTGTATTATTGTCATTTATAATTTATATAATTAACCTCATTATGGTTCCATCCTAGTTTTTCCAAGTTATTTATTACTTTAACACTCTTGCACTTAAGAGAAGACATCAATCTTTTGGTCGTGTTAACTTACTTGTTTAGCTAAAAAGGCTTTCTTTTTCACATTCAGCTTTCTCTTCACAGTGTACAGATCTTTCAAAAATTTAGCATAAGAAGGAACATGTTTAATACCATCTAGTAAAGGTATATTGATCCTTACCTGTTTGAAAGTTTCAAAGATTTCAAAGTTGTGATTGACTTTTCTTTGTTTGGTCATGGTATAAGGAAATGGAAGTGCTAGCGGGGAATCAGTTTTTTCTTTGCAATATTCAGATTCAACCCCTTTCTTACCCTTAAATATTAACTTATAATCTTTCTCATAAGGTTCAAGAATGAGTTTTTCAATAATCTTACCACTATAAAGAGTGATGACTGACTTGACTTGATCCATACATTAGCTTCTAGAACTACTTGTATTTGCATTGTATTGCCCCTTCGGATTTTGTTGTGGTTGAGATGGAAACTTACCTTTCTCTTGGAAACT
>NW_011500314.1:165939-198851 GCF_000495115.2 Populus euphratica | reverse complement strand
ATGTTTCGTCAAGATTTCTTCTAGGAGGTGGAGCATAAGGAAGTGTATATCCATTAGAATTTTAAAAATTATGATGTGCTTGAAACGGTGGTAGTAAAGTTTGTGCGTTGTTATTATCTCTCTTCCAATTAAAATTTAGATGATTTCTCCAACCAGGGCTATATGTTTACAAGTATGGGTTATGATTGGGCCTTTTAAAACTATTTAAAGCATGGGCTGTTCATAGAGACATTCCTTAAAAGAAAGTAAAGTTTGACAGTCATTGGTTGAGTGTTCATTTGTTTCACAGATTTGACGTTACTAGTTAAGTGTTCATTTGTTTCACATATTTGACATACAATGTTTTCAATAGATTTAAATTGACCACTCTTTTTCAATTCTAGTGCCTCGATAATGTATTGAACAGATTTTAATTGATCACTCTTTTTCAATTCTAGTGCCCCGACCTTTCTAGCTAAATAAGCAAACTTGGCTTGGAGATCATAATCTTCCATAAAGTTGTATATACCTGTACTAGATGTATTAAGTTGGGTTTTACTTGGTGCCTCATAAGTGCCTGTAGTGTTTCAATTTTGTATATTTTTAGCTAGCAAGTCTAGGTACTCAATTGCTTTATGAAGGTTTTTATCTTCAAAAGTTCCATTGCACATCAATTCAACCATTTGCCTATCTCTAGGTGTTAACCCTTCATAAAAATATGAAATTAATCTCCATGTTTTAAAACTATGATGAGGGCAAGTATTAAGCAAGTCTCGATACCTATCCCAACATTGGTAAAATATTTCTCTAGGTTTTTAAGTGAAAGTGATGATTTATCTTTTGAAAGAGTTTGTTCTATGAGATGGAAAAAATTTCTTTAAAAACTGTTGTTGCATTACATCCAAAGCACGAATGGATCCTGGTCTCAAATTTTATAACCATGTTTTAACTTTATATTTTAATGAAAAAGGAAAAAGTTTTAATCTAATGGTGTTCATGCTACAATTTGAGTCATTATATGTGTTGTAGACCTCCTCGAATTTCCTTAAATGCAAGTATGGATTTTTTAAATCTAACCCATGAAAAGAAGGTAAAAGTTGAATAATATCTAGTTTAAAATTAAAATGAGATGCATCAGGGGGAAAAATTATGCATGATGGTGCACTTGTTCTTATGGGATTCATGTGGTCTCTAAGTATTCTAACACGGTTATTCTCATTATTCTCATTATGATGTAATTGATTATCTTCTTCGATCATATTTTCTGAAAATGATGAGGATACCTTACAAAGTCTACCACTTAATGTACATGACCATAATTTTATACACGTGTAGGAATAGAATAAAAGAAAGAAGAATAAAAAAAGCATAAGAAACTGTGTTGGATACAAGAAAAGTGAAAAAATAAAATAAAATAAATACTATAATTTATACAAGAATTTACCTTCCCAGCAATAGCACCTAAAAACTTAACACGACCGGAAAATTGATGTCTTCTCCCAAGTGCAGGAGTGTCGAAGTAATAAATATACCTGCAAGATCGGGGTCGAACCATATAAAGGTTAATATTATACTTATTCTTACACCATTAGTGTAACCTTTTCACCTTGACATAATAAATTTAGCTAAATATTATGAAGAAGAGAAACAAAAATAAACAAGAGATTAATGAACGCAAAACTTAAGCATTGCAAAAATATAAGTATAGTAAAGGAAATGAAAAGCATAAACAAGAGATTAATGAACGCAAAACTTAAGCATTGCAAAAATATAAGTATAGTAAAGGAAATGAAAAGCATAAACAAGAGATTAATGAACGCAAAACTTAAGCATTACAAAAATATAAAGAAAAATAGCAAGAACATGATCTTGTTTTGAAAACCAAGATGCCTAAATGCATGACAAATGCCTTTTTTTATAGGCCAAAATTTGAAACTATTGATTTGTTAACTAATTATTGAGTGGGTGACCATATCTTGACTTGATGACAATCCTTATCTTCTTGTTTGAACAAAAATTCATTGCTAACATCATAATTTAAATAGATTGTCTTTATAAAAGTTTTAAGAAATTATCTCAACTTTCTAATAAAAAATTTGAGGTCATTTGGACTTCTAAAACTCGAGATATGAGATAAACACTGAACAGTGTCTAGGTTGCAGGACAGATTTCGACTTCTTCGTTGTTGCTACAATCTGAACTTGAAAATGGTTTTTTGAAATCTTAGACTCCCATGAAAGCTTTAGGCCTATATTTTAGCTTTCCATCCATATAGAGCATACTTAAATCCAAGTTTTACAGCTCTAGTTATGATCCAATGACCGAATAATGTTCCAATTTGGACTAAACTAATATCTCTTTTCTAAGTTTGGCCTTCTCCTTTTTTTTTAAATTTCAATAGTTAAACTCATCAATCAATCCTTTTATTTATGTGATAGACCTATATTTAAGATGAATATTAATCTTAAATTAAAGGTATCTTATAGCATTAGACATGATATTATAAAGCATGCTCTAGTTAAGAAGTTATTGATACTTTAAGTGCAAAATGATGATATAAAACCTTAATAAAAATACACTTTTAAGTACTAAACATCAAACTTAGACCTTTCATCCCCCTGGAACATGTATAAATGCTTTGCATCTAAACACTCTCAAGTATGCATAAGAAACATCCTTTTCTTTTTCATACTCTATCTGGAACATCAAATTCAAGAGAAACTGATGGAGAAAGGTTGATTATGACAACTACAATATTCATTGCCTCACCCCAAAAGGACTTAGGTAGCTTTGCATGAAAAAGCATACATCTAATTCTTTCAATAATGGTTTTGTTCATTCTCTCAGCTACCAATTATTGAAGATGAGAGAATGAACAAAACCAATTATAGGGGTCCTTTTAATAAGTACTGTAGGGAACCTGGTATTAAGTTGGAGAAGATAGTTCCTAAGACTCCACAATCGAATAAGATGAAAAAGCATACATCTCATTCTTTCAACTACAGTATTCGATTGTGGAGTCTTAGGAACTATCTTCTCCAACTTAATACCAGGTTCCCAACAGTACTTATTAAAAGGACCTCTGTATTCACCACCATTTTCAGCTCGAATACATTTAAGCTTTTTACCAATTTCTCTTTCAACTTTGACATGGAAATCCTTAAAGACATCAAGCACCCGATCTTTGAATTTCAAATAAGTAGCTCAAAATTTCCTAAAGTGATCATCAATTAAACTAACAACATACAATGCACCTCTAAGAGACTTATCAATCACAAAGCAAACATCAGTATACTAAATTAAGAGTATGTGATTTTCTATGTGAAGGTGATATTTAAAATGCAACTCTATGTTGTTTACTAGCTAAATAATAAGTACATGTGTTCAAGTTTGTATCATTTAATGGAAGGTACTTTTTTTTGGCAAGGATTTCAAAGCCTTTCTCATTCAAATATTCAAGCCGCTTATACCATAAATTAGTGCAACAATCTTCAATTGCATTAATGTCCAATCACCTCCCTTTTGATCACCTTGGCTAGTGACATATAGTGACCCATCTTCTTCCCTTTAGCAATAATTAAAGAATTTTTTAAGAGCTTTCATTTACCATCTCCAAAGTAATTGTGATAGCGTTCATCATCAAGAGTACCTATAAAGATCAAATATAGGCTTATATTATGTCTAACATTTTTTAGTAGTAACTTGCACTCGGTATTGGTTTCTAACCAAATATCTCAAATACTCACAACACTAGCCATCATTTGATTTTCCATCCTAACTTAACCAAAGTCACCAGCAGTGTAGGATGTGTAAAAATCACATCGGGGTGTAACATGGTAAGAAGCTACTGAATTTGTAACCTAAGTGGTATCCTAACATACAAGATTAACAAAACCATCATTATAAATAATGGCAACATCACCATCAAATACAATTACAGCTGTGCTATTCTTTTCATTCTTGTCTTTATCTTTGCCTCCTTTTTTTTTTTTTATCTCTTTTATACTTTTCACAATCTTTTTGAATATATCCAGGCTTGTCACAATATTAACACTTAATTCTTTTCTTTGATTGAGATCTCTCTCTTAGCTTTCATTTGCCTTTTCTATTGTTGGATTCTCTATCTTATTTACTGTAAGAAAACCTACTTTGACTTCTCCCATGACTTTCTGTAACAAGTGCATGAAACTCATAAGTGCTTGTCCCTTTCCTTCTCTTCTTTTCATTAAAAATACTATCTTTCACTATTTTCAAAGTGATCTTTCCATTCGGAGTAGAATTGCTAAGTGATACCACCAAAGTTCTCAACTATCTAGCAATGAAATTAATAGGATTAGTGCTTGCATCTTATCGGCGAACTCAAGATTCATCAATGACAGCTGATTCAAAACCTTTAGAATTTATTTATATGCACTAAAGCATCTTCACCATCTTTGTACTTTAAATTCACAACGTTTCTAATTACAAAAACCTTGTTTTGTGCACTCTTCTTAGTAAAGGTTTCTTCCAACATCTTCCAAACTGTATAACAGTAATGTTTTTTAGAAATATGATTAATGGACTTAAAAGATACCCATGTTCTAATATTAGCGGTAGCTTTTCTATTAAGCTCATTCCATTTTTCATCATCTATTTCATTAGGCTTTATTCCTTTACATTCAAATAGTAAAGCCAAATCATTACAATATCAGTGATCCTCCATCATTGTTTTTCATAGAAAATAATTGGATGAAGTGAGCTTTATCATACTCGATTCTTTCTTTTTCATTTTAACTGCATAAGAAATTCAATCTACACAACCAGTGCTCTGATACTATTTTGTTGGGAAAAAACTAGGAACAACCAAAAATTAGTTTTGCTAAATCAATTCATAAGTTTCAATTATTTTCCCTTTTTATGCAATAAAAAAAAAATCAAACCATCAATAAGGTAATGCAAACAATCACATAAATCAACATCAAGATTTTTACATTGAAAACCTAATGAGGGAAAAAACCACAGAACCATAGTCCATATAAAAACTTCCACTATCAACAAATAATGGATTCACAACTGTTCTTTCTTAGATTTAACTAAAGGCTACACCATTTATATCATAAAGAACAACCTATTCTTGGAATATAAAAAGATTAAAGCGAGAAGTATTCGAGAAAAACTCACAATATTAAGAGCATTAGTTTTTGACAAAACGACCAGCTTATACAACATCAATATCTGATCCAACCATTCAGAATGAAGAGTAATGTGTCTAGAAACTACTATCGAAATCTCAGCTCGATCCATTAGTTAACGAGCTAGAAAATGAAGAATAAAAATAGATAATTCAGCTGCCTCAACTTCCTTTGTTTCTCCCGTGTTCTCTATTATGTTTGCTTTAATTAATTATGTTTGCTTTAATTAATTCACTATAGTCGCTATAGTAAACATTAGGTTTTTAACTCTAAGAGACATTTAACAATTAATGTGATGGTCCCCTCATTATATAGTATAGTATAGGATCATGCAACAATTGTCAAGTTTGAGAAAGAACTTGAATACAATAGAGGGTGAAAAGGGAGTTACCTCAATTTTCATATAACGCTACTGTAATTAAATGCTTTTTAAGTCTAAGTAATGCTTGATCTTTTTTTTTTATATATTTATTTTAATTAATACTTTTTTACATGTATTTTTATGAAAATATGTTTTTAATTTATATTTAAATTAACACTCATTCTCTCTTTTATTTTATTTATGTAACCTTTTTTAAATGATAATTATTTTTTAGTTATTTTATTTATTTATTTTTTAAAGAGATTATTTTATTTCATCTATAATTTTTTATGTTTTATATAAATATAAATATTTATTTCTAGATAATATATAACCTTACATAATAAAGTTTTTATTTAATTTAATTAATTTCATACATATTTATTTTTATTATTATTTGATTATATAAAAATTTAATTTTAATAAATAAAATTATTCAACACAACCGAATCAAAAATACATATTGTAAGATTAAATATCTAGATATATTTTTTAATTTTTATTTATTTTTAATAACTTTTCTCCTTTATTTTTAATATACATAGTTGTTAATTTATTTAATTACTTGAATGTATAATATTTTTAATTTTTTATTTGTATAAATATATTGAAAAAAAATTTATATATAATTTTTTATAAAAAAAATATCTTAGGCGAATCAATAACGAGTGATATCTCTATGATTATACGTTCAATTGTGTTAATTTGAGATTTTTTTTAAATTTTTTTATTAGTTTGAAAAATATATATTTGAGAAAAGAAGTCCAAATAAGGGGTCCGTAAATGACGACCATGGTACGTCGACAGTACTTCCACCAGACGATTGAAATAAAGGCCAGGAGCGCACAAGATGAAAGCGTGTTTGCGTATCACACTATCATTACTACCGTAACAAATAACACTCCGTATGTATTTTACACCCACTTCCTAGCTTATCCAATCTCTCAAAACCCTAGTCTTCCAAGTCGTTGCCCTGATCCTCAAATTAATCGGAAGGTAAGAACTCTGCAACTTTTTCTTAAAAACTAATTTTTTTTCTTGATAAAAACTCGTTGGCTTGTCAAGCTTTCAGAAATATCATGAGTTTCTTCGATCTCACAATTACGATTGATTGACGATTTCAGGGAAAAAAATGAGCAGCCGAGCGAGCAGGACTCTGTATGTTGGGAATCTGCCTGGCGATATTCGCGAAAAAGAAGTCGAAGATTTATTCTACAAGGTAATATTCTACCCTCCTCCTCCTTGTTGCTTGGAAGCTCGAATGTATATCTTCGCTTCTGAATCTCAATGCTTGGAATTGGCGAACTTCGTTTTAGTTAGGTTTTTTTTTTTTTTTATCTTGGACAATTATGTCAGATTCTGGTTCTTCAGCGTTTTTTTCTACTGAGATTAGAGCAGTTTCTTCTACATTTGGTTTTATATTGGCGATCTTATCATATTATTCCCAAAATTCAAGTTATTTACGTACTTGAATGGAACTATCAAGTTATTATTTAAGTTAAATGTAACCGATAAAAGGAAAAAAATATTTTTCCCTTATAGGAAGTTGAAATTTTCATTTGTCAAGTTGATATGCAGGGAGAAATTTTTACCACTCTTGACTGTGCAACTGTTGACAAGATGATAATAGGAGTAACAAAAAATAGAGATGGTCGATGTATGATAATAATTCTTCATGAATTTAAATTCTTGACTTCCCTGGAAGGCTCAATTTCAGTCGGGGAAGATGGTGATGAGTTGTGATAAAAATTGTTATGAGTGATGGTTGAGAGCCTGTACTTTTTATTTATTCTGTCTTTGGAATCTTACAATGGTTTTCCTTTCAATGCAGTATGGGCCTGTTGCACACATTGATTTGAAGATCCCACCAAGACCCCCTGGTTATGCCTTTGTTGAGGTGAGTTTTGGGAATCTGCTTTATACTCACTTTTCATTCTCATGTGGTGTTTCAATTTTCTTTTAAATTTTTACACAGTTTGAAGAGGCTCGAGATGCTGAGGATGCAATTCGTGGTCGTGATGGCTATGATTTTGATGGGCATCGTTTAAGGGTTAGTTATTTAACTATTTCTTGTTAATTGCAACTGCTGACTGGTTGTTAGTTGTGAGTTGAGATTCATTTTGGATCTCATGTTTACACTTGTATCCATATAGGTGGAACTTGCACATGGTGGGCGTGGACACTCTTCCTCAGATCGTCATAGTAGTTATACTGGTGGTCGTGGACGTGGTGGAGCATCCAGGCGCTCTGAATATCGTGGTGTGTAGTACATCTATCACATTTTTTACCATGCTTGATGCTATAACAAAAGCGAATTAACTAGCTAGCGCTTCATGTCTTCAATATGATATTTGCTTCATCATGCAGTTGTGGTCACTGGGTTACCTTCTTCTGCTTCATGGCAGGACCTTAAGGTGGGTCCAAATTCCTTATTTCTTTCTAAATCAACATTTTTGGCAATACTTTTCCATGGTCACACCTTCTTCCCTTTCCATCTGCATATGTGCTGAATTTAAGGCGGTGTCATTTCCCAGGGTTGTTTCCTACATTGTGTTAACTGTGATATCTCATTTCATGTTTAGGATCATATGCGCCGAGCAGGAGATGTCTGTTTCTCCCAAGTGTTCCGTGATGGTAGTGGTAAGATACTTAAAGACACTCGAGTCTTGACTTGTATCTGTGGTACCGACATGCTGCCAGTTTTTGATGATATTCTTGTTTTAATTTGCTTGGAATGGATCTTGTGGAGCTAGCGTCTGTTCTATTGTTTTTCTACTCAATACAGATTTTGCGTACTTTTTTTTTCTTTCTTGCATGCTCTCTTTTTGATTTATGCTCTTAGTTTTGAGAAAATGGACTTGAGTGTCTTGAGGATTAGGACATCTAAAATAGTTTCCTGTGGGATGTCTGTTTGGTTCTGTTCGTTGAAATTTGGCCGTCACTGGAACAAGTTATATAAATACAATATGTTTTCAAATTAATTGGTTGGCTATTTACTGTAGAGAAGTTTTAGGCCATGTTTGTCCATGCGGTGCAAACCATGTAAGCAAACACTCTCTTAATCTATCAGTCCATTCTAATTTGAAACCAGCAACCCATTTGTTCAGAATTCTGGTATTTTTTTTGTAGTAATCTGATCTGATACATGCTTATGAAATATGGGTAGTTTATACTTTCAGTATTTACAGATCATTTTTTTTATTTCCACATGTTTTGTCAAAACTACATGAGTGCATGCTATGCTTGTAGTTTTCTCTTTCGAGTTTTTGAAAGGAAAATATACTGAAAAACAAAAAATTCTGTTGGATATCTAAATTCTCAAGGATTTGGATATAGACAAGAATTTCAAGTATTAGCTGGATTAGATTGAATTGGATTCAGCAATTCCTTTACTAGATTGATTTATAATGTATCATGATCCTATCTAAATCTCATCAATTTGCTTTCATATTTGGCTTAAATTTGTTGATGTTTATTATTTTAATTGCTTTAAACTGTTGTTTATAGGTCTTGACTTTAGAGAAGTGTGAGTAAGGCTGTTTTAACATTATGAATGTTGTGTTGTGTTGTGTTGTTGTTGTTTTTAGGCACCACGGGAATTGTTGATTACACAAACTATGAAGACATGAAATATGCGGTTAGTTATCTCTCCTATTTTCCATTGACAGAATGAATGATCCTGGAACTTCCCAATAGGTTGGATGTTTTCCATCAATTTGAATTCTTTGGTTTGTTTTCTTCTGCAGATTAAGAAGCTCGATGACTCTGAGTTTCGAAATGCATTTTCTCAGGCATATGTTCGTGTAGGTTTCAAATTCATCTTCCTTTGTCCATTATCCACACATGTGCATGCCTATTTGTTGTCCTGTTATTCATACTTAATTTTTACTTGTAGGTGAGGGAATATGATTCCAAACGGGACTCATCTAGGAGCCCCAGCCATGATCGACCTCATTCTAGAGGCCGCAGTGATAGTCGCAGTCGCAGTCGCAGTTTAAGTCGGAGCAGGAGCCACAGGTTTGTTTGCATTGTTAAATACTGGTTTGGTGATTAGCTGGTCTGTTGTTGTTTCTCAACCTTGCCATTGTTATGCAGCAAGTCTCCTAAAAACAAATCTTCGCATCGGTCATCTGCAAGGTCTCATCCTAGGTCTGTTTCTCGGTCTCGCTCTGGGTCAAGGCCACGTTCTCTATCAAGGTATTAATACTTGTTTGCTTAAATGTTGTGTTTCGATTCTTACTTTTCTGTTAATTTGCATTTTATTTTTGGTATATGTGAGGGAGAGGGGGAGAGTAATACACATGAAGATGTGTGTTATTCTTCCTTTCTTTGAAAGCTTCTGATATGAGATGAAGTTATGCCATGTATGTGTTAAATTGCTTTATGATGTACCAAGTGTCTGCAAATATTGTACTTATTCAGTTGGTCTGGTCACCTGACCTTGCCATGTTTTTAGCTTTGCTTTTTAATGTCAAATATCTGACTGCTTTCACATTTTATTTATCACCAGCATAAAAAAAATTTGTGCCTTGCAGTTACCAGTTCACAGTTACTAATGCTATGATCATTTTTATCTGTAGTTTTTTTGTACAGGTTGAATTTTAGGTCTTAGTTGTCAAAATGCATTTGAGAGGGGAATCCTAAATTTGTTTTTAACCGTAAAAATTAATGTCCTGGGAGTCATTTTCTTCCTGCAATATAGTCATCTGGAACCTCTTCACTTGCATGATTTGTTTCATTCAGTGGATGGGGTGATTGGAGAAACAATTTGGATTCTCAAACCATCTTCATTTTATTTCTTTTTACTGGATGAAATCTGCCTTGTTTGATATATTGCAGTGACATGGGGATTGGATATTAGGATCTTGATGGGATATGGTTCAGTTCCTGCATCTTCTTTTTTTGGTTGTAGAGGTATGCTGTTTTTCAGATGGCAGCTTTGGAAACCTTCATAGTGTCACTGTTCTAATGTATATAGTATCATAATGTATATGGGTGCTAGATTGGGAACAAAGGAGATTATGCATTGCAATATTAAGGCTGGATTTCAGTGAACTAACTGCCAGTGGATCTGGAAGTCTGGTCAGCATTGAGCGGTAGAAACTGTCATTATCTTTTTCTACTCCAATTATTGCCAAGCTATTAGGATCTGCTGGCTGAACTCATTGTGGATTTCCTGTATGGCAGGGAAGCATGCTTCTGTCCTGTTGGATGGTGGCTTCAAACACATTATGATTATTTTATTAATGTATATTTATTTATTAGGTATTTTATTTAGGTCTGATTTTTATGAAATGGTGCCTGATTTATTTTTTTTCCCTTTTGTTTTCACTTGAATTACTAAAGTTTATGGCTTTTCATATGATCCTTATGAATTTGGGAACTCTGACGTGGAAGAGGCATCAAGGCTCTTGGATGAGAGTTGTTAAAAGGAACGTATGGATTTTAAATTTGGGTTGTTTCTGGAACTTTTGCAGATCCCTTTCAAGATCAAGATCTCCACTTTCATCTGTAAGTTATTTCTCATGAGGTTTTGGCAGATATAATGAAACCTGTTTCATAATGGATCATCCTGGGCCAGTAGTTTTTCCTAGTTGACATGACCATGGAATTAAATGACTTTTAAGAAGTTCCCAGGCAGTATAAATGAAGTGGACCCTACGACACAAGTAATATAATGAAAGTAGGCTGTCCACCAGCCACTTGGATGGACTAGTTCTCCTTGCTGGTTAATGACCAGTCCATGGTTTTAGAAACTGCAAAAACTTGGAGGTCCTGGGCTGAAAAAATTCACCTTTAGCTGCTGAGTCAAGCCGACAAGCTAGAAAAAAGAAACTGTTTTTGACAGTAAAACCCTTCGCCTATAGTATATGCAGCAGCTTGGCTTCACTATCGTGCATGAAATGAGTTGATGAACCCTTAAAGATCCTCAAATTGTATTTAGGTTCCGCCTGCCATGCAAATTATATCATTTTTTTTGGTTAATATTGATGTCCCACAGCATCAGAAGCGCAGTAGCAAAAGCCCTAAAAAGCCAAGTGTTAGCAGGAGCCCCAGCAGAAGCAGAAGCAAGAGTTTATCACGGTCTCATTCTTGTCTGCTAATTTACTCTTATAGTTACTGATATGTGGAACATATATTATTGACTTGGTAATTACAAATTTCTTGGCAGGTGAGGTGATGATATTTTGGCCTAACCATGGACGTGGACGAGGAAAGCGGAAAGCATGTGGTTTTGAACTTTTGAATGAAGAATTGTCAAGTGAACAATGCATTATTAAGTGAATTAGAGTTGTGAACAATGTGTTTTATTTTACTGACTGTATTATGTTCAGATTATCGTGCCTTGCTGTTTGTTGGCCTGATTCGGATTTTCTAATTGTCATCATTTTCCTTGATGGATTTCGTTGTCTATAATTAGATTTGATTCTCACTCGGTTATGTGGATGGGATGCCTTTCCTTCCTTGTTTTTTTCCCGGTTTCATGTGGTTTGAACTTATATTCCCAGTACATTTCACGCGGATTGGTATTTTAGTTCAAGCAACTTGTATGTCTTGCTGAATTATTTAATTTATTTGTTCTTCGTGCGTGCACAGAGTGGTGTATTTTGTTGGAATTTGCTACATTCATGACAGGGAGCAGGGCAATGATTCTTAAGAACATGCTTGCATGGATGTTGTTTGGCGTCGAACAATATCCAGGCGAAGCAACTGTGGCCTCTTTTTTATGAACACATGTTGATGTAAAAATGAGATTCATTATCTATATTATATTATTAAGGTAGTCTTCGGAATGCTGATAATATTAATTGGATTGGATTAAATAAAGCAGGACTTAACAAATAATTTTAATTATTTTGTGAATAAGATTGAACATGTCTAATGACACAAGTATTCCTGTCTTGTTTAATGTCATGATGCATTTTGATATAAGAATATAAATTATTTTGTTTATAAAATAATGAATAAATTTATATTTTTTAGAAAAATATTATTTGTATTTATTTAAATATTATTTTATAATGAACAAAATTTATAATTTTTTTATATATATATATATATTAAAATAATTGCCGTAATTTTATATTTTTTAATAATGTTAGATTGAAGGCCAGCTGATTATACAACTCTATTGCCCCGTGTTGAATATTACATCGTTTGAACATCGCCCCGCATGGAGAATATAGTCATTATTTGGTTGGAAAGCTGCTGGTCTCTCTCACTCTCTCGCTGCTCCTTGTCTTCTCTCTCTTGGGCATCGATTTTTGCATTGATCAAGGGACCATTACTATTTTATATTAAGTGCAATATAATTATTTTACAAACAATAACCATTGACAAACCATTTCTATTTCTTTTAATAAAATAAAAAAATTTCTTCCAAAACATATTGATTTTTATACCGTTTAAAAATACATTAAATAACCTTACAAAAAAATTATCCTATCTAGTCTAATATATCTTTGTCTATTATACCAAACACTCACTCAAAAAACCGAGTTTTTCACAATTTCTTTATGGTGAGAGCTGGGTTTCTCCGGTTCCTTCACTGTTCCTTCACCCCAGAACACAAAGCAGCCATTACTTTTTTAATGCCAAATTCATTAGTTATAAATCCTTTAAAAAATATTTATGTTCTCATTCTGCTCATATTTTCATTTTGAGAGCATATAAACCTAAGTCTCAATGTTTAACATTTTCACTTCTTTATTTTTTTTTTCTATGAACACCATCTTCTCTCTTTATAATAATTAATTTCCTTTAACTAGCCCTGAAAATCTAAAGAATCATAAATAATTATGGGTTTATATGGCTTTAGGATCTGTTTGGTATTGCAGTCCAATCATGTTTTTAATTTTTTTAATTTGTTTTAGCTTCAAATTAATTCTTTTTGGTGTTTTTGGATTATTGATGAGCTGATATTAAAAATAAATTTTTAAAAATAAAATAAAAATTATTTTGATGTATTATCAAGCAAAAAACACTTTAAAAAATAACGTCTATCGTATTATTAAATATGCCCTTATTCTTCAATCACAACTTTTAAAATTATTTGATATTGTAATAGCTTTTGCTTTTTACCAACCACGTAGAAAAAATCATTTGATTAGCTAAATAGCCTTTGCCTTTACATTGGCTCCACACATAAGTGTGTTTTAAACCTTGTTATTATAAAAGCTAAAATAACATGTTTTTCATCTATTTTGCATGTAAAAATTCATCTCATAATATTTTTAACCACACATATTTTTTAAAAAAACCATAACTCAAGTGTTTTTCTTATCCTATTTTTTTTTTTTAAATGCAATCGCAAAAGCTAACTTAATACCAAAAACATGCTTAACCTATTTACTAATTACTTGTCCTTGGATAAAAAGAGATTGACTTATAAGCTCTCAAATAGTATCCTAATGATTTTATAGAAAAAATAGAAATGAGATTGTCTAGAATCCAAACATTTGATCAAAATGGATCTCTTTGGTAGCTGGGATGAAAGGCAATAATGTGGCCCTAAAAATACTAAGTCCAAATGATGAATATAGAACCTTAATAAAGTCAAGAAAACCTCAAGATTGGTTTGGGCATTTCATGATCGTGTCTTGGGCTAAAGTGTGTGACATTGATATGAGTTTTGTCTTTATACATGGTTGTTCTTGTATAAATAAGTCCCCTATATATATATATATATATAAAAAGAGAAACCTATGATTATTAAGTTAGAAAATGTGAGATGAGAAAACAATATACAAGAAAGAGAAACAACATGCATAGCATGGAAAAATTATACAGAGAGCAGATGTGAAGTAATGTGTGTTGTAAATGAACAATTGTTCTTGAATTGTTGAATAATTGGAATCTCTTTGTTTTACCTGGTTGACTAGAAGTATTTATAGACCTCGTCGACATCAGCTTATCTCATAAAGAGTGGAGAGTGATGTTATAGATACCTTGTGATGCATGGAGTTCTAGGTCCCTTATGGTGAGTGAAGTTATAAACGCCTGATAGTGAGTGAATTAGAGCTACCTCATAGTGAGTGGAGAAAACAAGTACCATTGGTAAGGAGATTGATGCTTATCATTGGTTTCTTTTGCTCTATATGCCATTATTGAAGAGGTTGATGTTTTTACTCTGCATAAACTATTTGTGTATGCAAAGATGCTTATGTGGGTTATGCTTTTGTGCCAACACAAAGAATTTATATGCATGAAGTTGTGGGTGGTGTATGCCTTTTGGAACTTGAAAAACAAATACTTTAAGGTGCTAGAGTAGGGTTGGGAAAAAGCAAGATACCAGTCTAGCTGGGTTGGTCCTATTAGAAAATGGACAAAATTCTTTCGACGCATGGACAAAAATTCTGTTTGAAAAATAAATAATAAATGTGTAGTAAAAATATCAAAAAAGGTTAGTGACATGGTAAAATATGACCATGTTGTTGCTCAAACCTTTTTTTTTAAGTCCAAATAGATAAATGGCTCGTGCTATATCACAGGCCAAGCTAAATTTTCTCTATCATAAAAAAATACTAAGGCAATTCAAATGTTTCTAAAGAAAAAAACAAGCTAAGACCCGGGTCATTGACTTAACTGAGTTTAATATGCTTGCATAATTTTGATAATTTGAATAAAAAAAATCCAATGACAATAAATAAACTAACAATGAAAAAATGGTAAAAAAAAATCTCATCTCGAATCCATTCAGGTTAGCATGCTAAATTTGTGACTTGGTCATGATACCAAGATAATTCCTTCAAAAGAAAATTTAATCAAAACAATGGAGTTCAATTATCAAATAATCCAATATCAAATAATAAAACTAAAAAAAATTAAATTAAAAAAAAATAAAGAAAAAAATCATTCGAGTTAACTCAGATTAACCCTTTAACTTTATGATTATAAGTATAAGATTGAGATAACCGTATATACAAAAAAGAAAAAAAAGTTGAAAATGTAAAGACCAATTGATAATAAATCAAATGTTAAAGGATGAGATTGTAAAAAAAAAATCAAAATTTAAAAGAATATAAAAAAAACACAGACGTCAATCCATGTTAATATTTGAAACTCATGACACATGTCATAAGCCCGAGAATTGGGGCATAAAAGGCAAACCCTAAAAATTAATGAAGTAAAATTCTCATTCATAAAAAATTAAGGGATGAAATTGGATTGGAAGAAAAAAAACAATTAAAAAAGGATTTAAAACAAAACAAATAGTATTAAAAAGAATGAGGATCAAATTTGACATAAAAATAAATTAAAATCAAATGCTAATGAATGAAATTGGAAAAAAAGTTTAATTTGAAAAAGGACAAAAAAGAAATAAATAGAAATTAAAATAATGATAATAAAATCTGATATGAAAATTAAATTAAATCAAATTATAAGAGACTAAATTGAAGAAAAAATTAATAAAAAAGATTAAAAAATAACAATGAAAAGAATAAGAACCAAATTGAATATAAAAAGCAAATGAAATGACACTTTTGTATTTTGCTAAGAAGAAGACAAAAGTCCATTAGATCCATATCGTTAGTCCATTGCTTACATGAGCTTGTCTATTTGAAGATTTCGGTGCACCACTTTCAATACCACAACAAAAGATGATGTTTTGCCATTGAAAAAGCCCTCACATGATGTCTAAAAGGTGTGGGCTCTTTCTAGTTGCTGGAGTGTACACTGAACACAAAAAAAGAAAAAATTATTATTTTTTTTATTAAATAATCAAATGTCTGCTTGCCCTCACTTGATAATAACAAGAAAAATAGAATAAAAAGAATAACAAATCCATTGATGCAAGTTATATGTTTTTTAAATATATTTTTAAGGATAATTTATTTATTTTACTGTGCTTTTAAAGAGAAAAAAAATACAAAAATACCCTAGCCAACAATTAATTAAATTATATATTTAAGAGTATTTTAGCCATTACACTTTGCAAATAAAAAGTTTAAAAGACTAGTATGCCATTATCCAATCTAGTAATGACAAATGAGTTATATGGAAAAGACCATTTTACTTCTAAAAAAAAGTTTCAAAGGTTTTGATGTGGAGCAAAAAATAGGCATTTTACTGTGCAAATCACAATAAAATATAAGTGTTTTTATAATAAAATATTTATCCTTCTTTTTTTTAGCTAATGGTTTGCACAAGTCCCTGAACACATAACTCTAAGTTAATAACTTCTTTTATTATTGATGATGCATATTTTTTTAATAATAATAATAATATAAAAACTCTAATCATGAATGCCAAATAAGAATTGCTAGCATTTAGTCACCAATGTTAGCAAAAAAATGGATAATAATGATGGGAAAAAATGGCTAGCATTTGGATAACAATGCTAGAAAAAACAAATGCTAGCCATTCATAGTTAAGAATGTAAATGCTAAGAAATGGGACTTTTGCATATCCTCTGCAAGACATGGTCGTCACCATCAAAACTGTGCAATTTTGAGTCAAAGCTTAAATGATTATACTCGGGTTGACTCAACTAATCTTTTTTTCGCCTCCTTCCATCTTTCTCCTTCCATTTTTTTCAACACACTATCCAATATGCACACAATGAGTAGTTTTTTAGTTCCACGGAGTTAGAACGCAACACTGCACATCACCAACCCACACAAAGAGAGTTAGAACGCAACATGACACGACTAAAAGATTGATGTAAATTTTCTATGCTTTACTGAGAGATTATCTTTGTAAGCATGCATTTTTATATAGGATTGACACCATATTTCTAGTCATGGTAGCAATGGAAATGTGCTCCATGTTTTATGAAAATCAAGCATCTTTTTTCTCGACTAATAATTGTTTGTAATTAACTTGTCACCGATATTCACCAAACACCTCACCAAATACCACTTCTAATGATGATACCAATGTTTTTACCAATCAATTTTTATTCAACTTCTAAGATGAGCTGACATGAAAAGAATATATAAATATCTTAGGTTACTAAGTAAATATAATAGGTTTTCATTAGTTACTATTCTCTCAAACTCAATACACTTTTTCTTAATTCTCTTGCATATTATTTTTATACTACACATATTGTCTTAAGCATCAAAGAATCTCTTATTTCATAAAGGACTTATTATTATTTTTATTTTTTTATAGAATGATGAAGCCTATAACTATGCCCAAACATTAAGCTCACAATCAAGTCAACATATCTTGACACAGGATCACAGCCGATGAGAAGCCTAATTTCTACATGAAGTTCCTTCATGAATTTATCATTTGTGATTCAGCATTCATAAATGGCTTGACTCTTCAAAAGCTTCTCTTTCTAACATATGCACACTCTCTTTCTTTCTTTTCTTTTCTTTTTTCTTGTTTTTCGAGGTAGAAATTTTTTCCATGGCTAGACAATTAAAAATGACTTGCTAAAATCATTTCAGTACTTTATTCGTAGTGAGCTCATTCTAAATAAAATTCATAACTCAAAGCTCTAGGTTCTCAATAAACAAACTAGAAGCAACACAAAAAGAGATGATTACTAATTTTCAAGCTATAGACAACATTTCATTGATATAAGAACTCTTGGAAAACTTCAACAAAACCATTGCTGACCTAATGGATGTTATAAGTTATAACAAGGCAAAAAGAGGTGATTGCCATAAAGAAGGACTAAAGAGCTAAAAAAGCTTACCGAGAAACTTCTCATCAATTAAGGACTAAAGAGCTAAAAGAGCTTACCGAGAAACTTCTCATCAATTAAAAAGTTCAAGACCGTTTATATAGGTGGCCCAGCTATGAATAATTTATCATTCTGATCAAAAGCTTGGTCTTCTACACAATTTGCTTAATTATTTAACTATATGCTTTACATATTACTTGTCATAAATGATGGTCTTCTTTGCATTACTACATGCTTATCATATTTTAATATTTTTTGAAGAAAACATCAAACAATCAACAACAAAACTTATATTTATAATGGTCGTGCAACATCACCTATATTGTTTGCCATTTTCTAATGAAATATACTCACTCTTTGGCAAAGATTCTTTCACTACTAAAGTTTGATAAACCTTCTAAAAATTTAGAAAGTATGACTTTAAATATTTTTCACTAATTAGTTTTAGGTGAACTCCGCACACCCAACACCTGTAACTTACTAACATATAAGTTAAAAGATCTAGTTTTTTTTTCTCTAGCTGCCTTATTTTTCATATGAATAATTAAGTACTTGATTTTTTTCTTTGAATTTTTTATTTTTTTTTTCTTTTAATTAAATCTTATACAATCCAAGTAGATGCAATTAGACTTGAAATTATGATAAAAAAAATTATAATTAAAAGATAGAGAAACAAAATATAAAAAAACTGAGAAAATATATGGCTAACCCCATATTAATGATAATTTTCATTGTAGTTTAAAAGTTTTTTATTTATGTTTCTCAGTTTTTAAGTTAAAGAGAAGAGAGAGAAACTCACTTGAGGATTATATACATCAATAATTACAAAAAATAAATCTTAATATTAACTAAAGAATAAGTTGTGAAGTTGAGAAATAAATTTATAAAAAGATATTTGATTATACCCTATAAAATGCTTTTTACTTTTTTAACTTGATTATTTTTTATAAGAAAAGTGATAATTTAAATTCAATTAAAACACAAATAAATTGCTAGTAAACATCTTTTTTTTTATTAATATCTTTATTTAAAAAAATACAACAATTGTTTCTATGTCATTTATTTAATCAAATAAAATGCATCCAGAAGATACATCTGAAAAATTAGGAATGATTAAAATAAATAAAAAATAGATACCCCTCTAATTAAAATCTCCTTATCTCATTAACATGTGCTTTTTTACTTGAAATTTTCCATCAAAACATTTGTTTTTGAGACAACATTCCCTCAATATTCCAGAAGTCAATTATAAGAAAATAATATTATAATAATTTTGATGAAAATATATAATAATAATAATAGTCAATTATAAAAAAATAATATTATAATCATTTTGATGAAAATATATAATAATAATAATAATAATAATAATAATAATAATAATAATAATACAACGCTTGCAAGTTGTCATGAATATTTTTTTAAAAATGTCATTAAATCCAACTTCTTTCATTATTCTTAAACTTTCTAACTTGAATTCTTACCTACCACATATTTCAAACTAAATCATGTAGAAATTGATCAAATGTAATCTTTTCAATTTAGTTAGTCCAAAAATAACTTGAAAGATTGATAACATCGTGGCTTGATTAAAAAATAAATAAATTCAATATATTTTTTTGTCTTACATATATAATTTTGAGATGGTGACATATTGGTTCGAACCAATCCAACCCATCAAAATTGAGATCTACATCTAGTTTGTTTTTCAAAAAACTATTTTCTATTTGATTAGATAATAATAAAAATCAACAATTACAACAAATCAACTTAATAAAATATTTTTTTTTTGTTATGATGGTTGTATAAAAAGAATAGAGTAAAAATTAAATGGAATTTAATAATATAATATATATAAAAACATAATTAATCTAAGAATTTAAAAAAAATTATATATATAAAGCTATTAATGTTTCAAGAAAATAAATAAAAAAAGACTAGACATATGAGATTGAGGAGACTATACTACTGGCTTTTTAAAAAGCAATTTAAGGCCCATACACTTATGACACACTTGAAACATTTATCTAACAATGCATTATCCACTTTTTTTTTTGAAAAAAAAGGTTAATCATGCTTTAATTACAACCAAAATTAGACCACCATTGAGTTAACTGATAAATTAATGAAAGGGGTTTTTTTTTACTTAAAAGTTCATTATTTCAATTTGTTTTTACTTAATAACACCTAAAAACACTCCTAAAACCTCGAAAAAACCAAGCAATCAACCCAAAAAAAATAAAAGACACAAAAATCAAGAAAACAAAATCTTTCTCAATCCTAATCTATTTTTCAAGAAAGATTAATGTTTTAAAAAGACATTAATAAGTATCCTCATATCAGATAAAATTTATTGACATAAAAATCAATTATTTTTATTGTCATAATATAGCCACCTGATAACTTTCTATTTTCTTCGCTGCAATTCAACTTCTTTCTTTCTCCTATCTTAGATCTATATATTGAAGTGTGAATAAAGTCTTGAATTAAATTATATGATTTTCAAATTAAAAAAAAAAATGAATTTGAACAAAATCCAAAAGCTAAAAGGCACTGAAACAATATTTATTTTAAAAAAGGATTGCCATTTAACTAAGTTTTTAATTTTGGTTTCTCATTTTTAATTGTTTTCAAACTATAAAATTGATTATCTTTTTTTTTTTTTTTATAATCGAGAATTAATTCACTATCAAAATATTTTTTGAGTATATAATAACATGAAAGAAAGCAATATAAACCAAATTATCAAGCCAAATCAGCATTTAACAAAATGTAAAAAGCTAAAATTAGAAGAAAAAAAAAAGTTTAATGGTTGAACTAAACAAAATAAAACATAGAACAAAAAAGAAAAATCATCCATGACATCCTATATTTTAATTGGAATTCCACTTACTTATTGAATTTTAGAAAATCACACTTTGCAACCTTGATTGAAGAAAAATTTTAAATTTTAAAAAAATAATCAAAATATCTTCATATATATTATAACAATCAAATACATTAAAAGACAAATCATTTATGATCACTCTCTCTTTTTGATTGACAAATAATGAAGAGCTTGTAATTTCTTCCAAATTAAACAACCACAAATAATGAAGAACTTGTAATTTCTTCCAAATTAAACAACCAAAAATTACAATTAAAATTACTTTTTCATATTAATTCATGTTCTAGCGTGATGTCTCTACTGGGTGGTGAAATGCCTTACATGTTTCATCCTTAAATCAACATATAATAGGTTAGCTTATTAAATTTTGTTTTTTTGGGATTGTAACTTTGAAAATTGATGATAGTGCATTGTAGTATGGTAAAAATATTTTTATTTTTATTTACTTGTTTATGAGATGTTCAATGACTCCATAGCTTAAAAAATCTAAATTTATTATTATACAACATCAATTCCAAGAAGTTAGAAAACCCTAGTTTATTCCTTTTTACTAGACAGTAATCAACATAAAAAAACATGATTTTCGTAATAAGAAGCCTTTCATTATTGTTTATTTGAACATCAAAAAAGAACCTCCAATTGTAATTTGAATTGTTCATTATTTCCCAAAACTCTGAATGCTTAATCTTTCCCAAAACATAAATTATTGTGTAATAAACCCTTTATTAACTGTTATAACCAATTATTGAATATAATTAATAATTTTTTTATGAAACCCTAAAAAACCCAATTTTTTTTCAAGTGCACGAGCGGTAATTAAGTTTTCAAAGTGAATAATTGATTTTAGCATTGGAGCTGGTTACATCATCAAGCCTATCACGAGCATGATTGCACTGAAGTGCCTAAAAATTGTAGCAGTAGTATCCTAGCCACAATGATTGCCTGGAATAGTGACCATTTTCCTGTGAATGAGCCTGGCCTTGACGACGTGCAGGAAAGAAACTCTTTTTTTTTTAAATATAAATATTTAAATCAATTTATATATATATTAATATATATATCTTAATTAATCCTATAAATTTTAAAATTAACAATCCCTTAAAAACAAAAAAAATTCTTTATCAACAATGTGGAAAAGCATATCGGAGAAACTGGTGTGGAAAGTCATGTGGCAAAACTAATAAAACTTGATGAGGTCTCTTGTGGTGGACCCAAGACCTCCTCTGGCTTTTCAAGTTTGTAATGAGATCAATTTTTTTTTTTATTGTTTTTTTTAATTTTTATTGTGTGACTTGCAGGCAACAAGATGGTAAACAAGAACCGAAAGGAGTAAATGGGGTCATAATTTCCTAGGTTTTGTAATTGGTTTTTGATTCATATGAGTTTGATTTTGTACTGTACACAAAATATTTAATGAAATATTAAGTTTTAGTTATTTTTTGAATTTATATTAAAGTTGTAATTTAAGTTTGAGAGTCAAGTTGTAATATTAAAATTAAAAAGTATTTTTTAATCAATAAATAAAAAAATAATAACAAACTTGTATATGATCAAATAACTTTTGGTAATTTTGTTTAGTGAGTCACAATCAAGGCATTATTAAACTTTTAGGTTATAAAGTGTAATTTTTTAAAATTTGATAAAAATTTTAATTTTGGTCAAATTATATAATACTAGACATGGTTTTTATTAAAAAGGTATTTTTTTAAATAAAAAAAAATTATTTCATCTTATTATTAATTTTGATCAATTTTTTTATTTCATCTTATTATTAATTTTGATCATCTAATTTTATTTTTTTTTGTAAACAATTAAGGCAGTATATTCTTGTAAAATTAATAACCAAATCAATATCAATATTTTTATTTTAGACCATGAAATCAAAAGAAAAAATAAAAATCATCAAATTAAATAACTAATTAACATAATATAGAAAAAAATTAACAACCAAATTTAAAAAAAATAATGAAAAAAAATAAAACAATGGGCAATCCATATTGTGTTCACTCTCTTCAGATTTTTAGAATTTTGTTAATATTGTCATGGCGGTACGATCCTTCTCCTTTTCCATCGCTCTTTTTTTTTATAGAAACAAGGTAGCTGCGGTATTCTGAGCTCGTGCATTGAATTGGGACTTGGAAATTTTCGTGTATTGTTAGATTCAAATAATCTCACTAATTCATTTATGAAATACATTAATCATAATATTAATAATAATAACAATAACAATAATAATAATAATAATAATAATCTTGTTACCTCCTTTTAATTAAAAAAAAAACCTACCAACTTATAGAGCCACATCATCATAAACAGTACTAGTAGTAAGATATTGTTATAAAACAAATTAAATAACGTGGTGTTTTTACTTCTTAAAATTATTATTCATCATTTTATATATTTTTATGGTGGATTAAAATATTTAATTTTTTTTTAAATTTCAACTTGGCTCTTAATTTTTTTCCAGCTCTTATTAGCCTAAATTAGTAATTAAGTATATATTTTTTTTAAGAAAGGATTGAATTAAAAAATATAAGATTGAAGTAAAAAAATATATGTAATATAGATGTTGTATTTAATTGTTTTTTAAAATAAATTTGAATTCTTATCTTTTTTAACTATTAGATAACTAGTCATTTTAATTCTAAAAAAATTAATTTTAATATTAAATTTTATTTTTATTATTTTTTGGTTTTAAAAAATATTTCTAGACCTAGATAAAATTATAACATTTATGATTACAACCACCAAATAAATAGATTTATTCCAAATGTATAGTAACATGATTTTTTTATTAAAATAATATTTAAGAATATAATAAAGATTATTTTTTAAAGTATTTTTTATTTAAAAAATATCAAAATAATATATATTTTTTATTTTTTAAAATTTATTTTTAAATCAATACATTAAAACAATTTAAAAATATTAAAAAAAATTATTTAATTCTTTTTAATTTTTTTTAATAAAAAACAAGTTAAAATTCACGCCCAACCTATACTAAAAAAAAATCATCCTCTGTCTCTCTCCGTCTCTCTTCATCTGCCACAAGGAAGTCACCAAACTAGCATATCCCGGACTCCCTCCTCTGTTTTCACTTCTCTTGTAGAGAGAGGAAGAAATGACAGAAACCACGGGTTTCTCAAAACTCTCTGACGACGTCGTACTCAACATCTTCTCCAAACTAGAAGACGATCCACGCAACTGGGCCCGCCTCGCTTGTGTCTGCACCAAATTCTCCTCTCTCATTCGCGACATCTGCTGGAAATCCAAATGCAGCAAAACCATCCCTTCCGTGGTCTCCGATCTCCTTTCCTCCCCTGACTCTTCTTTCCCTGGCGCCTGGTCTGCCCTCCACAAGCTCGCCGTCTGCTGCCCTGGCCTCCTCCACGCTGGTGTCTTCCTCGAGCACCCCGATTTCGGCCTCGAACGCGAGCTTGGCCCCGACGATTATTTCCACAAATCCAAAAACACTCCGTCCCAAAAACCACAGCAAGCGTCTCATTCCGGTTCTAATTTAGACAAGCGCGACTCATCCTGGTCCTTATTTGATGATTTATATTACGACACTGTCTACAACGTGTACGAATCACAGGATGCGGTTACCGTTAGTTGTGAAGCGAAAGAAGAGGTAATCGGTGGTAATGATGATAAAAGTGTCGATATCTTCGTTAAGGCCCGTGGCTTTTTTTCTGTTGGCAAGAGAAGGAAGATTTGTAGATCTTTGAGTTCTCATTTGGCATCTGGTGTCTGGAATTTGAGCAGAGAGCAAGGGAACAAGTTACTAGCGAGTCGGTTTCGAGGGGATTGTTTGTACATCTGTGACTGGCCTGGTTGTGTTCACATCACAGCGAAGCGGAATTATATGCTGTTTAGAGGGATTTTTAAGAATTTTAAGAAATCGAGGGTCTGGAGGACGATACATGATGGGGACAGGAGCAAGATTGATTTGCGCTGTGCGTTTTGCGGGTGTCAGGAGACTTGGGATTTGAATTCTGCTTTTTGTTTGAAGAGAGGTTGTGGGTATCATGATGATGGTGAACCTGTTGTTCGAGCTTATGTCTGTGAAAATGGGCATGTCTCCGGTGCTTGGACTGATTGGCCATTGTACACTTGATGGTGCTAGCTGGGCTACCGTAAGAACTTGCTTCTCGTTTTATGTTTCTATGATTATAGGGATTAACGTTGGTTTTAATCTGTCATCTCTATTTAATATTTCTGTCCTGTGTTTTCTGATCTACCTATGTTATTGTTGTCTCATTTGCTTATGCAATGTTCAGTTTTAATTAAAGATTTGTGTGTTTTGTGTTTGGGATTGTGTCATTGGCTTACTAATGAATTATGATATGTTGAATGAGTGTAAGATTAAGGCACCCATTATGCCATAAAACGTTAGGTTTGTGGAATGAGCTTGTAGGTGTGTGCTTGTGTTAATTTGTCCTATGAGGTTATGTATTCCATTAAAGTAGTAGTGGAACTTGAAACTCCACAATCAGTGCACTTCAGTATTTGCTATGTTTTTGCTGTCTCCATCTATGGAAGAAAGAAAATTTAGTAACTCAGTTAGGAACAATGAGAAGCGATGATTTATCATGAAAATGTTGAGACTTTGTGTTTGATATATAGTTTTATGAATCGACTGTAAAACATCACTTCTGGAGTTCATCTTGAGAGTAATGTTTTTGGATGAGATTCCTAAACTGTTGGCATACACAGTTGAGTGAAAATGTTATTTACGCAGCTGCAAAAGTTAATGACATAGTTATTCCGAGACAGCCAACTCTTCATACCAAAGGTCAATCAAGCAAGATTTGTTGAACTTGGTTCTTTTTTCAGAAGCAGGGTAATCCTTTGTGCGTCTTTTCTGTTACACTAGGATCTCATGATGGAACACGCATTACTTGGATAGCTAGGTGTGACAAATGTTAGTATTTGTGTTTAAAAGAGATTTCGATAGTTACTGATTAAGAAGAATTTGGGGTTTTGGTAGGTAATTTCTTTGCTCTTGAGTAAATTTAAGATTATATTTATTACATGGATGCGGTGTCGCACTAATTCTCTTTCTTGAAAGAAATTTTTGTTTTTTATCATTTAAAACTTTTTTGAGCCATCACCTTGTATTTTAATTATTAGAAACTAGTAGAGTGATAAAAGAAATGATTGTGCAGGGAGAACAATATCATCCTACTGCATTTTTAACTAAGGTAATCTATATTGTTTATTTAATCTATATTACTTAATCTATATTGTTTATTTAATCTATATTGTTTATTTAACTGATTGCTGTGTGTTTTTTTTAATAATTGGGTTATCTATTAGTTAAAGGCTGGTTCACACTAGTAGAGTGGGTCATGACTTTATGCGTCAAGTTTAGCCATTCTAAAGGCTACATGTATTTTTTGCATTTGTTTATAATATTGGGAATATATCATATGTATAAGTTCATAATCCTTAATATTGAAAATAAACAAATTGATTTTTTTGATGGTTTTAGAATTTATACTAAATTCTTATGACTTTAATAAATTTGTTATTAAATCTAAGCAATCTATAATGCATGTAAAATCTAAAAGATATATAAAAACATGTGAGTGACCAAAAAATAATTACAAAATAATCCTTTAAAAATCTGAAATCTGAAATAATTAAAAAGAGTGTTGTATTTGGCAAAACACTAAAAAGATAAATACGAGAGAAATTTGTTTTTAGAGAGCATTTGCCGAACAATTAATTAAAAATTGTATTTTACGTTCACAAATTATGGCTTGCCAAATGCAGTTTTAGGTCCTAAGGACTCAGTCTGGTTACATGGACCGGGCTTCTTAACCTGCCCGAAATCAAAACAGGCTTTGTCCAAAACAGGCTTGGAGCCATACCAGGTTTTACTGGCACTGTTGATCTCACCGGCATGCTTATGAAAATGGCTGCTTTTCAGTGTTATTGGAGCATGGATCTGCTGTTATGACTTCCATGATGGCTGATGTACTGGTTTGCACTTCAAAAATTGAAGGCTACAAGCTAAGACTCAAACTCTTCTTCTAGGGTGCCTAAAACGGGTGATGCTGGCTTGATGTATATGACCCGCGTCCTGCTGAGACGAGGAAGATTTGGAAGGATGGAAGAAGGCGAGGGTTTGCAAAGAGCTTAGTACTTGCAATGATTGTAATGGTATTGCTGGCTGCATATGACAGTGTCTTTGGTTATTTTTCTTAGGTGGTATTCCCCTTTTCTTTTTGGTCCTCGTTCAATGGTGTCTGAGAGGATTGTTTGAAGGATACTGGGTTGGTAATGTGTGTCATGGAAAAATGTGAGGTGCTCTTATGGCAGTGTTTTTCCCTTAGGCCTTTTCTTTTTCTTTTTCACTGCGGCTCTTCCCCCTTTCTTTTGCTTATAACCTCTCAGTTGTTGATTAAAAATATGATTATGAAGAATGTTAGCCGGAGGATTTTCATCTCTTGATCTTCCGAGAACCAATCTCAACCCTTTGATAATGCTGAGGAGCGTCTTTGTTGTTTAATAGCAGGACAAGTTCTCGATCTTGCTGGTTTTTCAATGGCAGTTTTTAAAACTGGCCGGGATTGGTTGTGTCAACAGTTTTCAAAATGGCTTGGAAACAAAGAAAATCAATGTGGGGTGTTGGATTATGTAGAATGTAATCTTAACCATGAATCTAAGTAGCAGTTTTGGTTTGGATTGGTGAGGTGTTGAGGGTATGGGAGAACCTGGAAGGTGGTGTCTTCAAATGGTTTTGAAGAAACGTGAATCGGATAATGTCTCTGGATATTTCGAGAGCAATTTAAACAAGAGAAATGACCCACAACTGTTCGATTTTGTGGAGGTCAATCGAGACTAATGATCTAAGTTGTTTTTTGTTCAATTTGTACTTGGAGAAAAATGTAGAAATGTCGGGAAGTCATGCAATGAACCAACCATTCTCGATCTTTTATTTCACTTAAACTGAGAGATGATCATCAAGTCGTTTAGCCCTTACAACTTTTTTTTTGTTTCCGACGTCAAAGTAGCAGGCCGAATCCATCATCGGAAGACCCATAAAGGGAGAAAATACTTGCAAACTTTCTACAAAGTAAACCAGATTACCAAACATGGATACATAGCAAGGACCAGTACCATGCAGCATGAGGATTGCACGTATCTGGAACTGACTGTAGATTCCATCATTTTTTTTTGTGACGACAGGAATATATTACATAGTTTTCAGTAACATTGTTAACTCAGAAGCAGTCATGGCATCTTAGGCCTCTTCACTATCATCACAGTGCAGTGAGCGTGATGAGCGCAATAGTCACTCACACTACCTAAAACTGCCCTGCAATAGAAATGTGAAAACCTGTGAGCACAAACTGTCTGCAGATAACTAAGTGATTTGGACAGCATGCAACCATGTGTAAAATGCAAGGTAGCTGTAGTGGAGCTTCCTAAGAGCATTTCAACAGTATTTACTGGATATCTAACAGGAGTCCAGTGAATCTAACTATATTAATGTCCTAGATTTGAAAACAAAATATGATGCATCAGGTCATTCGGGGGCAAAAAAGCATGAAAGAGAGAAGATAAAATCAAATACCTTTTAATAGCTCCATAACCATGACTTCCTACAACCAGCACTGAAGCATGGTGCTTCTCTACAGCCTCGCAAAGAACATTTCTAGGATCACCTTCCACCACTTCAAAGATCACATCACTCACCTGCAGAGAAGCTGAAACGATCAGGAAAACAGCCGACGCAAAATCCACTCATTTAATTCAATGTTCATTTGCTAGATGTCAGATAAATGATCGGGTCAATTCATCATCTGCTTCCACTATGAGCGAAGGCAATGTCAAGAACAAATTAGCCCCCATTTCTCTCTCTCTCTCTCTCTCTCTGGGACCGGAAAGCATCATCTTACAATACACTAGAGCTTGTTTAAACAGGTGTTTTTTGTTAATCACGCTACATTCTTTCAAGATTTTAACCGTGGTTATAAGAGGAACGATCGAGGACATAATAATAAAACACGCATTCACCCCAGTAGATTAGATGTAGTCATAGTATTTAACAAAAATAATAATAATAATAATAATAACGATTGCAAATTCGTTTTTTTTCCTTTTGCAAGGACGGCGCGTCTAGAATACATCAGACAGAACGTTGAATATTTATTAATTGTATGAATGATTTTAAGTAATTATGATTACAAGAGATTGTGAGTACCGATTTACTGATGCAGATTTCCTTAGCCTTTCCGATGACTCTTACAGCTGTCTTCTTCAAGTCCGATTCCACTATTGGCAAAACTTCAGCAATCCCTGAAAACAAAGAAGAACGAGTAAAAGACGCACAAGCTACACACTGCTATAGAAGTGGAAAGAGAAGAGGAGAGAGCTGAGGATATGTACAGAATTAATAAAGTGGAAAACAAAGAGGTACCAGGTCCAGCAAGACTGACGACGGAGGTAGCGGAAGGTTTGGCATGGACAACAACGACCTTGAAAGGTGAATTGGAGCCCAGAGGGGGAGTGAAGAAGTGATCAAATGTCCACTCCAAAGCGTATGTACTGTGCTGGCTATCATCGATCCCAACAACCATCACTTGCTCCTCTACGGTTGCCATGTTTGATACTGCTATGTGTCCGTCTGTCTTCTCTGTTTATATCGAGAATTAAGTTGCAGAACTATGGTTGACTTCTCTTGGATTGGTGATTTATGGCAACCTTCAGAAAATCCCAAGCAGAGATGATTTACTATGAGTACTTAAATAAATGGACTCGAGCTAATACAAAACCATGATTGGAACGGGTGACCATCCAATTCCTGAAGCCAGATCAATCGAGGAGACGATGTCGTTTGAAATATGCAACGACCAAAGGAGACATTATCCAATAATTGAGGTTGAAGGACTCGGCGGGGAGAAATCAAAGATTTTTGCCATTAACGTGAGAGATTGCTATTAATAAAACTCGAATAATGAATGAATCTTTCCCTAGAACAAACCTTTAAAATGTTGCTAATAAATAAAATAAAAACTAAAGATGTACTCGTCAATTAACTTAGTATTTGTTTTCGTTAGTAGTAGCTATTATTTTTTAAATGCAAGAAAAACTAAAGACATATTTTATCTTCCTGGAAACATAAAAATTTGTTCTTAAATTACTTAAAAATAAAATATATTTTTATATTTTTATTTTTATCTATTTCAAGCTTTAAGAGATATTGAAGAGTATAGTAGCCGTTATTTTTTAAAGAATTTTAAATTTAAAAATATATTAAAATAATATTTTTATTTTTTAAAATTATTTTTGATATCATCAAAAAAATATTAATATAAAATAAAAAAATAAAAAAATTTAATTTTTTTAAAACACAAAAATAAATAATTATTCTAATTAAATATAATTTGTATTTGTTAAGGTTTTTCATGGCCTTTCTTTGAGATATTGGCCTTTAGTTAGACATGAGCTAGTGTGTGTACATTATTTTATTTTTTATAGAATCATAAATAATAGAGATATCAAACCCAAAACTTAATGAATGGTTTATGAATATCTAAATTTCTTATCCAATGGGTAATGAGTATTGTATAAATATAAAAAAATCCGACATGTTGATACCCATTGCCTACCCTACTTGTAAGCCTATTCTTGTGTATAGATGGAAAAATATATAATTAAATTCCTTGGTATTAAAAAATTATTTGTTTAATTAGTATCACATTTATTGGTCATTTAGTTTTCAAATGTTATGATAAAGACAAAACAAAATACCCTTATATTCTTTCTAAGAACCCTTGTCTTTTTTATTATATTTGTTTGAAATCCTCAAACCATTAGATTTGTCTATCGTGTTTCTTTTTCTTTAATGTATAGAATAAAATCTTGAGGTCAGACCTTAGTTTATTCTATCCAACCAGAAATAAAAAAAAAAAGAGTAAGAAATAACCATTGTTAAAAAACCAGATCAAATTACCTTTATTTTCTTCTAAAAACCCTTATTGTTTTTCATAAATACCTTTATCTTCTTCTAAAAACCCTTATTGTTTTTCATTAGATATGCTTCTCTTTTATCTTTTCCTCTTCTGTTAAATAGACTTATCAATTCTATTGTCATTTATGTTAATAGATCTTAGTAAGTAAATATTATGAAGTAAATTTTTTCTTTTTAATTTTGTTTATCTAAGATATTTAGTTATTGTTTCTCATGCTAAAATGACCACATTCTTCTTAGAAATTCTTGACCATAAAAATCAAAGATGTGTCATCTTTTTCTATCTCTTTAAAATCAACAAATAAATCTATTATATTTTTAGGTTTTTGTCGAATATGCATGTATGTTAGATACATTGTATTTGTCCTTTAAACTTTTAATTTATGTGATTATAGGAACAAAAGTTTCTCTTTTTAGTTTTCTATGGTAGAGCAAGAAGAAGAAGAACTCAAACAATATTCAACGATGGATAAAGGATTGTAAAAAAGGTAATCAATTTTTTTCTTCACAAATCCTTAATTCATAGTTATATTTTTAATGAATTCAATCATGTGGTATTGTTGATTGCTTCATTTACTTTAGGTTTTTAGGCTAGTTTACCTTAGATTCCATTCTCTAAAAGTGATGTTCCTAAAAGTGATGTTCCTTCTTTATGCTTGTTAAAGCTAGAGGTAGGTTTTTATTGTTTTAATCTTAAATGCTTTTCTAGTGGTAATTTTATATGATATTCATTTGCTTGTTATAGGTTTATTTCATGCTCTTTTGAGGAATTATATGTTCATTATTGGTGTTTCTTCTTTTTTGCTTAGGTTACAATATATTTGATTGTTTTTAGCTTACTATTTTTTTTTAATTTGTTGTGCTAATTTGTGTGAGCCTTTCCACTGTGTATTATGTTACTATGTCTCTTAATGATTTGACAACACCGAACTACATCTCCTCCGTTAACAACCTTAATTGTATTTAAAAAAAATAGAATTCTTGTATTAGAAAGTATAAAACTAATGAAAAGAACATAGGCTATTGTAATACATTATTTTAATTCTTAATACTTCTTATTTACATTGAAATTATTATGTAAATCAACACAACATTCACTATTATTCCATTGTGGTATAAATAATTTTTTTATCCATACTATTTATCTCTTTATTAGGCATCATATTCAAAAATAAAACTATTGTCAATAATAATTCATACTTCACAAAGTCTAAATTATACAATATATTCCAAAATTTTTTATTCTTCTAGTTAATGATTAGATTACACTTGCGACATTAACTATTTAATTGTATGTTTAGAAATAGCTTTATCAAACAAAGTGATGGAAGGTTCTCAAAGTCAAGATAAAGCTTATTGGACCATAGAAATGTTGAATACTTTCTGTAACATTTGCAACAAAGCTATTGAGAAAGGCATGATACCAAACACTTATTCTGACAAAGTTGGAAGAAAATTTATGGTAACTACCTTCAAGGAGTAGACTAGGCATGCATTTACCAAATCGTAACTAAAGAAAAAATAGGATGGAATAAACAAATGATTGGAGGATAAAAAAAAATTTAATATCTAAAATTAGAGTTAGTTGGAGTAGTGAGTTCAGGGTCTAGTTTTGCAACTGATGAGTGGTGGAAAACAAAAATTTAGGTTAATTGTTAATATCTTCATCTTTTCAATTTCATTTGTCTTGTCTTGTTGAATTATTTCATTAATACATTAAGTTTCATTAATTATATTTAATTTTTCTTACATAGGAAATTAGAGAAGCTGACACGACTAAAAGATTGATGTCTTCTCCCAAGTGTAGGAGTGTCGAAGTAATAAATAACCCGGCAAGACCGGGGTCGAACCACAGGGAGGTTAATTGTAAAAATTATAAACAACAATTA
>NW_011500314.1:156809-161069 GCF_000495115.2 Populus euphratica | reverse complement strand
AAGTAAGGCTCTTTTAATTTTATGTTCTCCAATAAAGCAAGAAATTGTAGGACAACCAGGGTCTTTATATTTCAAAGCATTATTGTTCTGAAGAATGACACTTACTTGTTCTGCTAAAAAGGCTTTCTTTTTTGCATTCAGTTTCAAAATTTTAGTAGAAAAGAATCACGCAAATCCTCCCCCTCTATTTGTTGCAAACCATCGGCCAATAAAGAAGAAATACAGCATTTATAGTATGATTTTCTATATCTATATTTACATATTGGCCCTTAATACCTTTTATTTTTATTTTTGTCCCTTAATGTTTCTTTTTACTTAATTTATACCACAACACCTTTTTTATTCAATTGTATCCCTTTACAATACCAAGAATTATTTTATTTACTCTATTTAGTATTTTATTTATTTTTTTCAAATTATAATTTATCAGGTTTTCACAACAACTATTGTTAAAACTTCAATTTATATACAAATGTATGCATGTGTAAATATAGTTGAAAATTAGTAGTTGAAATTACCAAACTAACTTTTAATTTTTACTATTCTCACCTACAGTTCTTATCAAATACTCCTCAAATGAAATAATAATAGAACTTCTTCAGTTCTAACCATTAGAATGCTAGGTAAACAAGTTCCAACACATACATGATAGTAAAACAATTACATTAATGTTACTAGAATTAAGAAAATTAAAATTACAGTGCATACAATTAAATATTGGCTTAACTATAATAAAGAAAGTTAATGCAATAACTATAATATATGTATAGTGCACTGCAATTGTTATGATTCACTTCAACTATGGCTCTCTTATCAAAAATATACAATAAATAACAACACCATATTTTTATCCAAACTATTTTTTTAAAAAAAGAATTAATATTAGGATATGGTTCATAAAGCATATTAAACATATATAATCTTAGCATAGTAAAGACATTGTGATAACTTACTGCATAAATACAATATTCAAGTATCATTGTTAGAACACAAATTATACAAGCAAATGAGAAATATAAAACAATTCATATTATGTAATAAAAGTCAATTCTAACCTCATTGAAGAAAAATACAATGATATAAGTTAAAAAGACAAAACTGCATCTCTAGATCTAACTCTTTGATCTTTATTCAAACATTAATTTTAGTTAAGAGAAATTTTTATCAATATCTTTCACTGCTGCTCATATGTCCCTTTTGCTTCTTAAATAGAAAAAATCAATAGCAAAAATGTGCAATTCACTACCAAAGTGAACTCCATTTATTGAGTGAACTTTTTTTTTTATCACCTCTTCAATGCTACACCTTTTCTTATCCCTGAAAGTGGATATACAATCACTTTTTGGTTGAAAAATCCAAACATGAAAATAATTATGCTTCCATTTCAGAACCCTTCTTTTTCCACCTTGAGGTGTAAGATATTATGTTGCTTTTCTCTTGCTAAAACTATGGTTGCTACTACTATTTGCAAGATTAAAACAAATTACCATATTACTCATATCATCAATAAAATTAAGAATACTATTCTATCTAAATCACCACTTTCTTCCTCTAGATTGATACCATCATTATTAATGCTCATCAATCCATCATCCCTGCCATCTTTATTAGACAACATTCATTAAAAGGGAGTCCAAGAAATTTTTTTAGTAATGGACACAATCAAAAGATTGATGTCTTCTCCCAAGTGTAGGAGCATCGAAGTAATAAATAACTTAGCAAGATCAGGATCAAATCATAGAGAGGTTAACTATATAAATAATGATGATGATGGTGGTGGTGGTGGTGGTGATAAGGACTTTGAGATGTAAGATTAATGTGAAGATTAAATAATAATAAACATTTGTCAATGTTAGAGGATCCAGTAATGGTATTTTAAATAAGTAAAATATAAACTCTTTTTATCACTTAACTGGAAACCACACACAAAGAAGGTTTCAATCAGATGATTTGTTGTTAATAACTCATTATAAATTGTTAACATGATCATATTAATTATCTTATTTAAGTAACACCAAACTTTTAAATATTGTTAGGAATTCATGATGTTAACTTATGATAACAATAAATTAAGTTTTTTTCATAGCACAGGTGTAGGTTATACCATATAATAGGTTATGAAAATGTCAAGCATTTGTTGTACCAAGTGTTATACAACACAAATCTAGATTAACCATTTAACAAGGTATTAGAAATTAATAAGATAAAAATGATAAGACATCTTAACAGCAAATTTTCTTGGATGCAAATATTGAAGTTCATATTGAGTTTATATTATATATGTCTTAACACCATTAGTGAATCCCTTTCACCTTGATATATTAAACATAGCTAAACATTATGAAGAAAAGAAACATAAATAAATAAAATAAGAACACAATTATATAATTATAGTAAAGGAAATGAAAGGCATAAACAAGATATTAATGAAACTATAACATGAAATGAAACTAGAATATTAAAACTACAAACAAAGAAAGCATGTAAATGATCTTGATCTGAAAGACAAACTTCACTCTCTCTTTGTCTTCTCAATTTTAGTAGTTAAACTCATCAATCAATCTTTTTATTTATGTGATAAGCCTGCATTTAAGATGAACATTTACCATAAATTAAAGGTATCCTATATTATTAAACATGTTATTATAAAAATGGTCTAGTTAAGGAGTTATTGATACTTCAAGTGCAAAATGATAATATAACACTTTGATAAAAATATATTTTTAAGTATTAATTAGTAATCATAATGTTACTAAACATTATGTCATATTTTCCATATAATGATGGCTCAATAGCATACCTAAACTTTCTTGCTTCTGATTAGTACTTAAAAGTGCATTTTTATCATGGTTTTATATCATCATTTTGCACTTGAAGTATCAATAACTCCTTAACCAAAACATGTTTTATAATAATATATCTAATAACCTAAGATACCTTTAATTTGTGGTAAATATTCATTTTAAATACAGACCTATCACATAAATAAAAGGATTGATTGATGACTTGAAGAACTTAAATTGCAAGGATAAAGAGATGGCCAAACTTAGAAAAGAGATGTCGGTGCAATCCAAACCGGAACACTGTTCGGTAAATGGGTCATATCTGGAGCTATATATCTCAGATTTAGGTCCAATTTATATGGATGGAAAGGTAAGACATAGGCCTACAACTTTCATATGGAGCCCAAGATCTAAAAAGGCCATTATCAAGTCCAAATTGTAGCAACAACAAAGAAGCCCGAATCTGTCTTCCAGCCCGAGCACTGTTCGGTATTTTGGCCATATCTGGAGTTCTAGAAGTCCAAATGAGCTGAATTTTTTACACAAGAAAGCTGAGACAATTGCCTACAACTTTCATGTTTGCAACTGGCTCCAATTTTGACGTTATCAATGACGTTTTGGGCAGACAAGAGAAGATAAAGATTGTCACCAAGTCAAAAGTTGGCCACCCACTTATCAATTAGTCATCAAATCAATAGTTCCCATTTTTGGCCTATAAAAGGAGGCATTTGCCATGCATTTAGGCATCTTGGTGTTCAGATCAAGATCATGCTCTTCCTTTCTCTCTTTGTATTTTTTATGCTTTGTTTTCATTAATATTAAGTTTATGCCTTTCATTTCCTTTCCTTTACTTAGTTAACTTTTATGTTCTTATTTTGTTTATCTATTTTGCTTTCTTTCATTATGTCTAGCTAAGTTAATTATGTCAAGGTGAAAAGGTTACACTAATGGTGTAAGAATAAGTATAATGTAAACTTAATATGGACTTTAATGTTTGATACTAACATGTTTTATATTTGTTATCTTGTTCACTCTTTAATACTTTGCTTGTTAAATAACTAATCTTGATTTATGTTGTATAACACTTGGTACAACAAATGCTTGGCACTTTCATAGCCCATAATGTATGGTATAACCGACACCTGAGCTATGAAAGGAACTTGATTTATTGTTAACATAAGTTATAATCATGAATGCTTGACGAGATTTACAAGTATTAGCATTAATTGAATAAGATGACTAATGTAATCATGTTAACAATATATAATCTGATTGGAACCTCCTTTGTGTGTGGTTTCCAATTCAATAATAAGAGTTTATACTATACTTGTTTGATATACCATTAGTGGAACCTCTAACCTTGACATTTGTTATTATCATTGTTTAATCGTTACATTAATATTCCATCTCAAAGTTCTCATCTTCTTCTTCTTCTTCTCCTTCTTTTTCTTTATTATTATTATTATTATTATTATTA
>NW_011500314.1:155827-156673 GCF_000495115.2 Populus euphratica | reverse complement strand
CCTTTCTAGTTAGGAAACATAATCCCTTTTGTATATAGGCTACCACCTCTCTATTCGAATGGAGTAATTAGCTATTCTCTGTTAGTCTGGAGTTTCTGATACTAGTCTAAATAAGGTAACAAAAATCATGAGCTCAAATGAATAAATACATGGATATAAGGTTCATGGTTTATCATCAAGATTCACAATGCAAGCATGTTTACATTTAAACAAATATAAAGGATATATGGATCATGTTCAAATCAAACAAGCATATGATGAGTATTTAAGAAGAAAACAAAATAATAATGACAATAACTAATCAGACATATATAATCAACAATAGCAATAATTCTCATCATTTTATACCAATATATAGCCACACACACACACATAATGTATAATAGAAATAATCTCACTCACCTAAAAAATAATAAAAAAGATAAACGAATATAAAATTAGAAATTATTGAGGCTCGTTAGGAGGAACGTCAGCAGAACTTATAATACATATGAAAAACACTAAAAAACAACACAAGCAACATAACATAAAATATTAAAATTATAAACTTAGATACTAAATCATAATAATAAAGTCAAATTGAATTCACTCAATCAATTCCGAACATAACCCAAATTGATCGAACCTAGTAAACCCGATTAACTATCATTGCAGGGTCAACTGGTCGACTAGATTAACCAACTGGTTGGCCATTATATAAACCAACCGATCAGCTGGTTGTAACATATCAACCAGCCAACCTGTTCAACTGAACTGGTTGACTGGTTGGTTAAAGGCAAGTATTACTAACTGACATGACTAAAAGATTGATGTCTTCTCCCAAGTGCAAGAGTGTTGAAGTAATAA
>NW_011500314.1:135000-154586 GCF_000495115.2 Populus euphratica | reverse complement strand
CATCTCTTTTCTATGTTTGGCCATCTCTTTGTCCTTTTAATTTCATTTTTTAAAATTCATCAATCAATTCTTTCATTTATATGATAGGCTTTCATTTAAAATGAACATTTACCATAAATTAAAGGTATCTTATATTATTAGATATGTTATTATAAAACATGCTTTAATTAAGGAGTTATTGATACTTCGAGTGCAAAATAATGATATAAAACCTTGATAAAAATGCACTTTTAAGTATTAATCACTAACCTTGAGGGATCATCAACTATATGTCAAACTCAACAAGTGCAAGTTGTAGCTCAAGAAAGTGATTTTTCTAGGACACATTATATTAGCTGAGGGAATATTGGTGAATCTTAGGAAGGTTGAAGCAATAATGAAATGGAAAAAACCTATAAATATTATTAAAATTTATAGTTTTCTTAGGTTATCATGGTACTATCAAGGAATTTTCTATCTCAGTTATTCCTATGACTTGGTTGACTCAAAAAGAGACAAAGTGGGAATGGACTAAAGAATATGAAGAAAGCTTTCAAGAACTGAAAAGAAACTTACTACTGGGTTGATGTTAACATTCTAACTGAAAAGAGACTTACTACTGGGTTGATGTTAACATTCTCGTCAGGAACAAAAGGATTGATGGTCTATTGTGATGCGTCAAATAAGGGGTCAGGTTATGTATTAATGTAACATAGTAAAATGATTGTGTATACTTCAAGACAGTTAAAGGTTCATGAGGTCAATTACCTGGTGGATGATTTAGAATTAGCCGCTATAGTGTTTTCCTTAAGAGTATGAAGGTATTATTTATATGGTCTTGGGTTCAGATATTTATGGATCATAAGAGTTTAAGGTATATGATGATATAGAAAGAATTAAATATACGACAAAGACATTAGGTATAATTGATAAAGGATTATAATTATGTAATTGATTACCATTCAAGGAGATCAAATGTAGTTGTAAATGCTTTTAGTCGCAAGGTCAAAACAGTGGAAGTTTAATGAAAGGATTGAGATGAAAAAGAATTGTTAGAATTAAGAAAGATTAATGCCCAAATAGAGGTGGGACCGTAGGAGTCATTAGTGGCTCAGTTAAGAGTGAGGTCAACACTCCGAAATAGAGTACTCGAAGCTTAGTAAGAAGATCTGAAAGTTGGTAAGATAAGTGATTAGTACTTAAAAGTATATTTTTATCATGATTTTATATCATCATTTTGCACTTGAAGTATCAATAACTCCTTAACTAAAGCATGTTTTATAATAATATATCTAATAATATAAGATACTTTTAATTTATGGTAAATATTCATTTTCTAGCTTTAAATTAATTTTTTTATATTTTTAAATCATTTGGTTGTATCAATATCAAAAGTAATTTTTTTAATATTATTTTATTATATTTTTAAATAAAAAATATTTTTATAAAAAAAAGCCTCTATTTTACTCTGGAACAAGAATCTTAAATTCCATCAATGCCCCCCAGTGTAATTTGAGCACACACACATATATATATATATATATATATATAAACTATCAACTGGCTGGCTAGCGTGGTGGCTAGTGAATTTGTAATTAATGACTCAGATTCAGTAAGGATGCCAATTCAAGTAAGATTGAGAGAAGGCTTTCTTAATGCATTTTTGTGCTCTTAATTTTACGGAGGGGGCCGAAGAAATCAATTTTTGTTTCCCCGAAATTAATTACCATTCAAGAAAATGCAACATGGAAAGGCGCCCGCCTGTCGTCTGCTGTTTTTTCGTAACCTGGAAAGGCGTCGTATGCTGTACTTTCGTAAACGACAAGCAAATGCAATCCCGCATCAGAATCCCCGCAGAGTAATATGGATGATGACGTGCTTACCTTTCAAGCATCTTATCTTTTTATCATTTTCCACGGGTGTCTATCTGCTGGCTTAGCTGTGATGATGGCAGCCCAACATCATTCTGACGTGGCAACCAGAACCTCCTTCCCAGACAGTTGTCGTCATTATCCCTGGTGTCTTCTCTTTAAAGTGTGAAAACTGAAATGGATACCCCCTCCTTTTGCTTTTGAAAACTATGTTTTGGATGTTTGGAAGTTTGATTGTAATTTTAAAAATATATTAAAATAATGTATTTTTTATTTTTTAAAAATTATTTTTGATGTTATTAAAATAATTTAAAAATATTTAAAAATATTAATTTAAAATAAAAAATAAAAAAAAATTTAAACTTTCTTTTTTTGCTGTGAATGTTTGTGATCACATTCATGTTAATCTTTTTTTTTAAAAAAAAAATGATGAGGTTGGCGCATAGAAGAAGTTTCATTATATTTGAGCAATAAGTGTCATCTTTTTTAATATTATTATGATAATAGTTATGGTTTAAAATATTTTTTTATTAAAAATATATAAAAATAATATTTTTTTTTATTTTTAAAATTATTATATTAAAACAATTTAAAAATATAATTTTTTAAAAAAACATGTTTTATATTATATTTTCAAATATATCCTTAAAAAGTGATTTTCTTTATTGTTATTAGAGTTCCTCTAATTTTTTTAAAACTTAATTTTCAATTTCTAATTTTCTAAATTCATTTTGCCCGACCTACATTAGGACGGTGTGTCTCTACAAAGGCTACATATGTAATAATTTATTTTGCACTAGCTACTTTGTAATTTTTTTTAAGTCACTCATCATTTTATAAAATTGAGATAATAAATAAATAAAAATCAAGTTATAAGAAAGAATTTTGAAAAGAATAATGAAGGTAAAACTATAAAAAGATTATATAGCGGTTAAGCTGTAACTAGCAACACTTCTAATATAGAAGAAATAGATTTTAAAAAAATAGAAAATTGCATCAAAAATCATTTTTAAAGAATAGTTTTTTTATTTTTTTTTCTATATTTCTCTTTTAGATATCTATTTTTCTGCTGTGCTATAAATGGAAATCATAATTTTGTTCAACACTTCGAATCTGGTCTCATAATTACTAATTATCTGACCATAACATATGAAAAGGAAAGCAACGTCGGTGATCGCGAATGCTTTCCTTTGACAGGTTTAAAGGTGGCAGCATAGATGCATCTTGTCTGCTCGTGAGCTGTGACTGCCTTTTTGGATAAATTCAATTGTTCAGCTCTGAAATTACTTGGCCTGCAAGAGTGCGGAGGCATGTTAAAGCCTTGGATGAAAAAAACACGAGTTCCCTGGGAAACCCTCCTTGATTTGGTGCTGCAACAGGCCTTCTTGCACTTTCATGATTAAATATTCTAAAACTGATATCAAGCAGAAAAAAACTGCAATTGAGGTCATGGCAGAGGAAGGGACTTGTTTGTTCCTTTTTTGCTTCGGGATTTTTTTTTTTATGTCAGTCATTTTTACAATACCTTGCCAATAAATTATAAGTTTATAAGATGTTCAATAAATCTAAAAATTAGTTGTGATACATTAAGTTGATCCAAACAATTTAGATTTTTTTAAAAAAAAAACCTAAGTGTCAAAAATTGTTACTACATGTAATATAATCATATGATGCGACATGAAAGAGTTTATGTTTTGTTAACTTGTTGTAAAAATCAATCCTCTTATTATCATCTCATTAAATACTTTTTATTTCATTTTCAAGCAAAAATCCTTTATTATTTTGAAACAGTCACTGCTTCACTTACAAGTTTTGGATTTATTTTTTATTTTTTTAAGGAAGAAAAGAAGACAAAGAAGAAGAAGGTAACAATACTCCATGAGGCAGGTGATGTGTCGAATATGGGTATTAAAAAGAGAAATCTCTTGTAAAAAACAACTAGTAAATGATGGATATGAGGTTTGGCGGAAAAGATTCGTAATATCCAAGAAATTGACTATTTCGCTCGGTCATCTCCTCAGGTAGTCTTAGATGTACGTCTCTAAGCACTCCAAACCGTTGAGCACCCAGCGATAGAGACAGGGAGAGTAGCGTCTTCCCCTTCCTTCCCATTGGATGAAAAACAAAGCAACATAGAGCATTCTTAATTCCTTTCTGCTAGTATTTTTGTGACATGAGAATTGATTAGAAAGATCAAAACGACAGGCTAACTTTGGAGTGTTCATGATAGAAAAAACATGAAGTTTTGCAAGAAATATCAGGAGTACATCCTAGGAAAGGAGAATCAACTACCTGCGGTTGATTTCAAAAAGCTCAAAAAGATATTAAAGAAGTGTAGGGAAGACTTTGAATTGCACCAGGAGCATGATGGCCAATCCTGTCCTCACCATTGTTCTGGTGCTTAATTCTATTGGACGTGACTCTTGTTTTTATTTTTTATCTGATCTAGTGGGTACTTTAAAGGGATGTAATTAGTTTCATGGCTCTTGGTTCTTGTGCTATTCCTTTTTATTGTATGATGGTATCTTATAGCGGGTTGATTTGTCTGAATTTACAGAAGAATGTGAGGTTTTCCAGTATTTGTTTCGTAATATTCTTATCAGAGTGCTGTTCTCATTGGTTTTTTTTTTTTCCCCCTTCTTCAAATGTTGGAGAAACCTCCAATGAGTTTTCATGAATGGTACTTAACGGCAGGTTGGAGAAAATCACTTCTCAATTGCTGATTCTGCTAAAGATTAGGAGTTAGGACTGAGATGGTGATGTTAGAGACTAAATCAACCTGCTTCTTCTTCTTCTTCTTCTTCTTTTTCCTCCAATGGAAGCAGATTAATAACTCTGTTGTTTACTTTCCAACTCCTTGTTAGATTTTCATCTTTGCCTTCTATGATTTCTTGAATGTTTTGTGCACAAGAAGGTGAGTGAGTCTTGAAGCTTTTTACATGGTAAAAACTCGTTTCTCAAATTTCTGATGATCAATCTTTAAAATACAACATATGATGTCTAACACCAGAATTCTGATCTGTTATAGTCATTGCAGTTAGATGCAAGACATAAAGAAAATTTATTTCATACTTCTTCATGAAGTGGAATCCTATGTTATTTATTATAGTGATTTTCTTTCTCTTTTTGTCTTTGGATAGGTTGTTTCTTGCTATCTGTTATTCCTTCTCTAACTTAAATTCACTTGTAGTGTGCGATGGTACCTTTTTCCCTTCCCTTCTCAAGGAAATGTCAGCGGTAGTTGGTTGCTTCAATGAACGAGCCCAGAAATTGCTTGAGCTTCACCTGGCTTCTGGCTTTCGAAAATACTTCATGTGGTTCAAAGGCAAGTTGCAGAAAAAACATGTTGCCTTTATTCAAGAAGGCAAGGATCTGGTTACCTATGCACTGATCAATGCTGTTGCAGTTCGAAAAATACTAAAGAAATACGACAAGGTATCTTTATCTCAAATAAGATGATTGGGATACCAGTACTTAATTCTGATAATGTGTGATGTGATATCTATTTCGGGTTATCGAGCTTCAAAAAATCTGCTCTGTATGGTTACAGATCCATTACTCCAAGCAAGGACAGGCTTTCAAGTCAAAAGCTCAAAGTGTGCACATCGAGATCCTCCATTCCCCATGGCTTTGTGAGCTCATGGCTTTTCACATCAATCTAACGGAGGCAAAGATCAAGTCAAACAAGGTCCCTGCCTTATTCGAGGGGTGCTCACTAAATTTTGATGATGACAAACCATCACTCTCTTGCGAGCTTTTTTACTCCATCAAGATTGATATTGATTTGACATGTTCTATATGCTTGGTAAGTTCCTAGATTTCATTTTGCTATATAACATGTTCTACATGATAACCAGTAATTAGTTGCTTAAAATTTGATGTCTCTCCCAAATCTTTGATGAACCGAATGACAAAAAATCCACTACTGGATTCGAAGGCCTAAAATTCTAATGTACAATGACTGCAGCAAAGCTAGTATTATTTGTTGACTGTTTTTGAAAAACATCATTTGTTCATGAGATACCTTATGGATTGATATACTAACTGCAGCATCTCCTTTTCTAGTTCTGTGTATCATTAAGGACAAGTTGTATCGTATACTAATCTTACCTTTGACCTGACAGTGAATCTGTGGTGAATTTGGAGATATGGCCTATTTGAACCCAGCCTTTTACAGTGAATCTGCAGCATGCACATTGACTTTATTATCATCGTAACTTTATCACCGGTATCTGATTTAGATTGATTGATATCTCTATTGATGGCAGGATACAGTATTTGATCCAGTTTCACTAACATGTGGCCATATCTTCTGCCTTATGTGTGCTTGCTCTGCTGCTTCAGTGACCATTGTCGACGGACTGAAGGCAGCAGAGCCTAAAGAAAAATGTCCTCTTTGCCGGAAGGTTAGTTAATTATTATCTTCACTCTTTATTATTTCCTGTGAAGCATCATTCCCGTTAACCATTTCTCAATTTTGCTTTCAGAGGATTTTAAATGATCCTTTTGAAATTAGCAAATTAGACTCAGAAAATGAAAACTGGTGCTAGTAGACAGGTTCTTGAAGGTTGGCCTAACATTTCTACAATCCATCGCCTATTGGTCATCTGAATTCACACTTCGGTCCTTGTTTTTGTCACTGGCGTTGTGATGTAGATGGAAACCCAGGCTATCTATTCTGGTTGAGCTATTTCCTTCCCCAGTTTTTTGAGTTGGCATCATGCACAATATATCTTGACGAGCAGGATTTTTTTGCCTCCCCTTTCATTGTTGAGCTCATCATAGATTCTGGTCTAGTCCTTAACTTACGAGTAATAGAAGTTAGATGGCATCATGTTGGCACTATGTAGCAAGGCCGCATCTTTCATAGAATATTGGAAAATAAGTCGAATTGCGAGTAATGCTGGGAGATTCAGTGAAAACCATAAAGTTTAAGATGCATGTTGCAGTCAATTACAATAGTAGTATGCCATTTCCATTTCCTTTTATTAGTGGTCTCTCTCTCTCTCTCTTTTTTTCCTTTTCCCTTTTTGGTTACTCCTGATTTTCTAACCATCTTCTTGCTATTGTAGACTGGAGTTTATGAAGGTTCCCTACACTTAGAAGAGCTTAATATTTTATTAAGCAGAAGGTATTCTTCTCTCTTCTTGACAAATCTGTTTGTTTATAATATATTCAAGATTCTAGTAATCTCATGTACTTCCTCACTCGGAGGAGCATGAAGAGGGGCTGGAAGAGGACTTCAGAGAAACGGGAAGGGAAGAAAAGGGGAGGGACTGCCATTCTTCCTTTGTTTTCTATTTTATATACCTGCAACTGATTTCTTGCTTTCACTGGCGTGTTGGAACAGTTGCCATGAGTATTGGGAGCAGAGACTAAAAACAGAAAGGATAGAGAGGATTCGGCAGGTGAAGGAGCACTGGGAATCTCAGTGTCGGGAATTCGTGGGTGTCTAGTCAGGCATTTCTTCTCTTAGTAGTCATTTGATCTAGGCCTAGATAATATGCTATAAATATTTTCCCATTTCCCATAATGTTATTGTGTTAAATGTCCGCCGTCCCTTCAGCCAGGATTGCATTTGTGTTTGACGCATTTATTGACCAAGGAAGAGTTTCCTTTATGGTTTTTGATGTACAAATGCTGCTGCAAGGAGGCTCAACTTTCAAGTTTTTGGATAGGTTTGTGTTGAGACGAACATGGTGACGTTGCATGTATTGATTTACAACCTCAGAGACTGAGAGAACAGATGAAATCGAACATGCTTTAGCAATTTTCCCCACCTCTTTAATGAAATAATGCAGTAGACTATCTTGGTCATGCATGATTCTGCTCATTATCGAGAGGTAATTGAGCTTCCACCAACCGCGGCAGTATGGCAACTCCAAATTATGGCTGCAAATAATTTGCAACATTACGTAATATCACTTGAAGCTCGGGTGTGATGGGGCTCTACAATTTTACTGGTCTCGCAATTAGGCCCATCATGAGGAAACCGGTTCGTAAGATAACCAGCCCCATTCAGTCAAGGATACCAAACGTCCTTCCTCACCGGTCTAGCGACACCAATGAGCATTTATGGCAGTTTTTTGGCCGATACAAGTTGTAAAGCTACTGTCACAGGGACACATTTTTCGCTGAAAATTCCAGTATCCACGCGGCACTCTAGTCTTATTAGACTATAAGTCTTTTCTCAAATAATTTTCGCTTAGAGTTTATCTATTTCACTCACCCAAGGCTCTAATACTTTTTTTTTTTCTTGTTATACGCAAGTGGAAGGAACACAAGTAACAAGATAAAATATTACACAATATATAAAATTTTTAATTTTTATTATTATCTCAAAGAAGAGAATACAAAATATATATTATGCACAAAACTTGAATGTTATATAGCAAAAGCTTTTCAAGCCTATTTATAAATAAATATAAAAAATTAAAAAAGATATAATTATTATTTCTATATTTTTTTTTAAAGAATTATTTTCTTCTTTATATTTCTATGAAGTTAATAGATGGTTTTGACATATAATATTAGTATCTTGAAAAACAATTTTAGGCATGCCCTCATATTCAGTAGATATGACTAGGACACTTATTTTTCTCATGAAATCATAATTGTAATGTGTATAATAACCTACTACACTACTATAATTGTAACTCAAATCCTATTTGTCTAACTGTCAGCCTTTATTACTAGTTATGTTGTGTTTTGTGTCAATCTACATAGCCTATTACCCAAGCCCCACATTCATGTCAAGCCAAAAACTCATGGCTAGCATGAACTATGGAACATTGCTTGCCAAGTTCGTTATTTTTGTTTGGGAAAGTTAGCACTGCCCTTTGCTATTGAATTTTAGGTAGTGTGCATTCATTGGTGTGTCTTCATGTCAGGATCTTTAACAAACCACCCTCACCAGAAAAGCATGATGTCCTCATCGGAATAGAGGTAAAGTATTCATATACTTTGTCTTCGAATTATCATAAATCTTTGTCTTTTTTCTCCCACAAAGCTTCCAAGTTTATCTTTCATTTTACTAAAAACTCAGTTTGTTTATTCTTTTTATGTTGATTAAGTCAACAATGATCTACAATCTTGACAATATCATTTTCAAATTATTTGTGAATCGTTGAATGAGCTCGTTGTAACTTACTTCATTCTGGATCCTCTTGGTCTTCATGGAAAGGTCTCAAATAACTTACATAAAAAGCTTGAAGAAGTTTTAGCCTTTTTAGTAGCTTCAATCTATAAGCAATAACCTTTATTTTTTTTATGATTTTAAAAGGTCCATCATATCTCAGCATCAACTATCAATGCTTTGACTTCCTCATAATTTTCTTCTTGATTTATAAAGTTAATTTAAGCAACACCTTGTATCATCATTGAATTTTAGTAGTCTTCATTTCTAGTCATTATAATTCAGCATCCCTTTTCTTTTTTCACACAAGCTATCTCGGGTTTGCTCAAATAATTCATGTCTTTTCATAGCATACCTATACTTAGCTAGACTTTTCCCACCAGATTTTCTCATAGCAATCTTTATAGGAGTTTAAGGTTGCATCCCCAAAACTAACTTAAATGGACTTGTTTTTGTTGTTGAGAACTTTTAGAGATTGTAGCAAAATTATGTACTATCCAATAATTCCAACCAATTTCACTTTATTATTGTCACGTACTGTCTTAAATATTCTTTAAACAAAGTATTCATCCTTTTTATTTGCCCATCAATTTATAAATAATTGGCAGTAGAAAAATTAAATCTTATCATTATCATGTTGAATAATGTTGTCTATAACTTGTTTACAAATTATATATCGCAATCACTAACAATATCATAAGGCACTCCAAAATATTTCACCATATTTTGATAGAACAACCTAGAAACAACCTTAATTATACACATTATCAGGGCAACCATAAATACTGCATACTTAGAGAATTTTTCTATAACAACCATGATGGTATTTATGCTATCAACTTTCAGAAATCCCACAATAAAGTCTATTAAAACTAACACCCAAGGTTTTTTTTTTTTTGGTCGTAATACCTTGTTTTGGTCACATACCAAACAAGTCCTTATATAAAGCTTAACTTCCTCTTTCATTTTTGGCCAACAATATGTTTGGGGAAAAATAACATGTATTATTTCCCTTTCTAAATGTCCAGCACACTACAAGTCTTGCATCTTCGACATCAAGTACTTCCACAGTTTCCCACAAAAATTCAACCTTATTTTGCATAGAAGGGATCATTTTCCACTTAATATCTTTAGACTTTCCTTTCTCCAACAAAGTCAACCAGCTTCTTGTAAGTTATGTCATCCTCAACATCTTGATGAATTCATTCTAACATGTCTGACTTAACCTGTATAAGAGCAAAAATTATAGCTTATACCTGCTAAAAGCATTTGCAACTTGATTATGTACCCCCGACTTGTGTCCCCACACAAAATCATAGTCGACCAAAAACTCTTGCCATTAAGCTTGTTGTTACGATAATTTTCAAGTTTTAGAAAAAAGTATTAGCCATACTATCAGTCTTCATAACAAACAATGGCCTTAACCAGTATATTCCCTACACACCAAGGCAACACAAAACTGTTTTCATCTCTTTCTCATGTGTTGAATATATTTGTTTGGTATCATTTAGTTTTTAACTCTCGAATGCAACCAAGTGTCCTTCTTACATCAATACTCCTTCAATAACCCTATCCAAAGCATTATTGTACACTTCCAATGGCTTTTCAAAATCGAGCAATCCTAAAACTAGAGCAAAAGACACTATTGTCTTTAACTTTTTAAAAACTTATTGGCACGTAACTAACCATTTTTATTTCTGGTTCTTTTTCAACATGTATACAAAAAGAGTTGTCTTCTTGCTATAGTCCTCAATAAACCTTTTCTAATAATTTGCAAGTTTCAAAAATAAACACAACTCTGAAACTATTTTTGGTATTAACCATTTAATAATGTCTTGAAATTTTTTATGATTCATTCCTACTTGACATTTCCTAACTAAATGCTTTAAGAGCATAATTTCATATTTCACAAACTTGTATTTCTCTTTTTTTACATTCAAATTATGTTCCCTAAATTTATTATGAACTTTTAAAAGATAAATTACATGATCTTTCATTCCTCTATTATAGATACAATATCATCTAAGTAGACTACAATAAAATTGTCCAAATAATCATACAATACATCATTCATAAGATTATAAAAAGTTGTTGGGGCATTTGTTAAACCAGATGACATAACTAAGAATTTGTATGCATCATACCTCATTACACATATAATATTGCGCTTGTCTCCTTCTACAATTCTGACTTGCTAATATGCAAAATACCCTATAGTTAAATGCCTTATAATCCACACACATATGAAGACTCTCCTCTATCTTTTTTTGGAACAAAATCGAAGCATCACAAGAATCTTTAACAAACCTAACATCAATCAACTCTCTTAATTACTTCCTCAATTTTGTCAATTTCATTGGTGACATTCGGTAAGGGGGTTGAGATGATGGTTTTAATTCTGGAATCAACTCAATTTGGTGATCAATAGCTTTTTTAGGTAAGTGCTTTTTTGATAACTCAATAGGCATTACATCAATATATTATTCTAGAACATGTGTAATGACATTTGGTTCCTCATCATAAATGTCATGTTTCTCATCTACCATTACTATAAAAAACACTTCTCCCTTTTTTTTATAAAAATTTTTCAATTGAAATAGTTGAGACCAAGCTTTTCTTCCTTTTACTACCACTTTCCATCAAAGCTTTATAGCATTGAACAAAATATGGATCATTTTTATTAGTAAATATAAAACCATCAAGATATGGCATAAGACTCATCTTAGCCTTTCTTAAGAAACCCGTGCCAATAATTACATTAAAATCATTTAGATTTATAACCAAAAAATCTTGTTTCTCTTTTTCAAAGATCCAGGACAATCGACACACTATAAACCATGTTGATTATCTTTTACCCATTGACATTCATTGTCTTCATAGTGGTGTGACTACTACTTAGTTGTAAACCCAACTCTCCCACTAATCTATCGATTATAAAAGTATGTGTTGCACCTGAATCCAGCATAATATTGACATTCATATTGTTTTCTTTGAATTTCATAGATATCAAAGCATAAAACACCCAACTTCTCTTGTCATAATGCATTAATTCATGTTAAATCATTATCAATAAGTTTAAATTCTTCATTTGAATCACCCAACTCATCCACTAAATAGTTTAATATACACATTGGATTTACATGTGTGACAACTTTTTTATCCTCATTGCCTTTTTTAACTAGAATGGCGTTGAGCTTCTCCTTCTTTTAACATTTCCTAGCAAAGTGTGTCTCATTAAAAATAAAACAAGTTAAAATTGGTCTATCATTTTTACCTAGTCCACTTGATGTCTAAACATTACCTTTATTCCTAGCAAACTTTGATGCAGCACCCCTACTAAAATTCTTATTATTGTTTGCCTCATTGTCCATAATCCTTGATTTAGAGAAGGTTAACACAGTCTTATCTAGTTACAACCTTGATTTCAACCAAGCTATCACTAGCTGTAATAGCAGAAGATAAATCTTATACCTTTTATCTTTTTAGTTCATCTTTTGTTTAAGGTTGGAGACCCATCAAGAAGTTAAAGAGCTTGTCTTTTTTAAAAATATTCTTGATATCGATAATTAAAGAACTTAAGCTTTTAGCATACTCTTAAACTAACTTCTCATGTCTAAGCTTCCTCTCTCGCAATCCATGATGTATTTTTTGGTAAAAATTGCTCTTTTAGTTCTTATTTAAGATGATCTCATGTTTTAATCATAGGACATCTAGCATTCAAGTCCTTTCTTATCCTCATCTTCCATCTCAGTTTGGCATCACGTATGAGATATATTGTGATGATATTAACTTGGTTGACCACTATAATTTTATTGCTATTAAAGTATTGTTCCATATCCTATAGAAAAATTCCAAATTCCTCCTAATTTTATCCTTGTTAAAGTATTGTTCCATATCCTATAAAAAAATTCCAAATTCCTTGAAACTTCTCTCCATATCAGAAAGCTTTGGTTTAGATAGTTTAGGCTTATCATGACTTACCTCATCATGAGTGTTTGTTATTGCTCTTTATAAGATGGCAATTGATTCCTCAATGACATTTAATCTATGGCTCATCTATAATGCCAAATTGATGTACAAACTCTCAACCCTTTTAGCACTTTTAATGGTTTCCTTTAGCTTGTCAAGAATAGAATGATTTTCACCTTCTTCGATTGATCTAATCAAACCTTCAATTTAAGCAAGTCTTTCACGAATTACTTCCATGCTATTTCACATAACCAATTAAGCTTATACAATCTCAAAAACAACCACATCTGATACCAATTGTCACAAGGATAAATTTTTCACTCAAAATTCTAACTTCTATTTAGCAGTCTAGTCCTACTAGACTAAGTCTTTCTTCAACTTTTCATCACATTTACCTATAGCTATAAATTTTGATCACCCAATGAGGTTTATATGCTTTAACCTGTTATAAATAAACAGAATTAATACAAGCAATAATATAAAATAGTGCACAACATATTCAAGAAAATCTCTAACCTTTATTATCATCTTAACAAAGGAAACACAACACACAATATGTGTTATGCACAAAACTTGCATACTACACAGTTAAGGCCTTTCAAGCCTATTTATAATCAAGTATAAGAGGTTATAAAGTATACAACTATCATCCTTATTTTTTAGAAAGTAGTGGGGTATTTTTTCTTATATGTTCCCATGAACTTAGTGGTTGGGTATGACCCATGAACTTAGTGTCTTAATAAGTAATCTCAATTATGCCTACATGTTTAGCAATCATGCCCTCATGATCTGGACACCCATTTCCCTTATAAAGTCATGATCATAACCATCTTAACAATCCATTACATTGTTATATTTGTAAACCACAATCTATTTGTCTAATTTCCAGCCCCTATTGCCAATTATGTCATGTTTTGTACCAACCTAGATAGTTCATTATCCAAGCCCTATGTTCATGTCAAACCAAGAACCCATAGCTTGCATGAACCGTTATATGATGCCTGTTGAATTCAAGGTAGTGTGTATTTGTTAACGCGTCATCATGCCTAGATCTCTAACAGTTACTATAAAGCATAATTCTATGGCATGGTTTGGTATTATAATTTGAAAAATCCATTTGAATTAAACATTACATTAATGCTTTTTTATGATATTGATATGGGATACAAGTACATCAAAATCTTATAAAAACACCAATTTGGTTCTTTTCAAATTAAAAAAAAAAAAGCAATTCCCTATTACCAAACATAGTTTTTCTTTATAGAGAAATAGGCAATGCATGTATTGGAATAATGTGAAGGTGTTGTACATACCAAGGCCACATACAATACAAAAGGCATATGTAAGCTTAACAATTATATTTCTATACACCAAATTTTATGATAATGATTGCAATCAAACTAAATCACTTATACAAATGATATTGTTGATTATGCTTCACTCTAGTTGTGTTGTGATCCATACTTTCCTACTTTCCATGTAGACCAACCCATTTCATTATATACCAAACATCTATCAAAATGAAGACATTTAATCATGTGTTATTTAAGGGGTAGTTTTGGCTTTGTTTAGCACTGACTTTTCCTTATAGATTTATAAGAAACACTTATGCACCCATATTTTAACCACATTCAAACCAAAAATAAATATAATTTCTTGAATATTTAGGAATTTTGGGAAGAAAAAGATACAAACATCAAAGAATTCCTCAACAAAACTTGGTTGATTACCTATTTAACAATCAAGAAAAAAATATTTTAAAATTAGTAACAATTAACATCTTACTTCAACAACCTTAAATACTTCCTAACAAAGGATTTTTATTTAATGCATATGATATCTTTTGCATAATTTCTCGAGTGTTATAACCAAATGTTGCATGAGAAATTGTGTTTGGGTTTGTCAATTGGGTTCATAACATTGAACCCAGTAAGGAACCAAACTGAGATTTTGAAAATAATTATAAGCATAATTGTACCTTAAAAAAACTAAAATTAAAAGACAATACAGATTCAATATTAAATTAAATAATTATCAAATATATTTACATAAAAATAAAGTTTATAGACTTAATTAGACTTTTGATACACCAATTTGATTTAACTAGAGGCCCTATTAAAGGTTTAATTAAGTTTAAGATTTAATTTGGATCAAATTAAAAAGAATTAAAGTGTGAGGACTTCATTAGACTTAATAGGTCAAAATAATTTTTTTAATTGACTTAATTGGGTAAAAAAAAAATAGTTTGCAAGCCTGATTTGAGCTTAATTGAGAAGATTAAAATTTTAAAGGACCAGATTTAATTTTTTCAAGTTCAATTGGGTGAAATCAAAGACAAAACTATAAGCAAATTAAAGTTTAGAAGTCAAATAAAAGTCAAATTGAAGAAATTTAAGATCAACGATCTTTATATAAAAGGTATGTAAATTATGGGATCCAATTTGGTTTAAAAAAATGGTGAAATTAAAGAAATTAGAAGTTTAAATGTCAATCTAGAACAAAATTAAAAATATCTAAGATCAGAGACTATGTTGAAAAACACGTTTAATTCAAGGTGTGTTTTTTAAACTTTTAATAGGTGAAACTGAATTAATTCTTAAAATTAAAACTCAATTAAGGATCTAATTGAACAAATTGAATGATTGAGTGTTGAAATTAAAAGATGATATTTATAACCTTATTTAAATTAAAAACAAAAAATAGCGTCATTTTATTTATATAAAATGATATGTTTTTTATATATATTGACTAAAATAACATGTTTTGGTTAAAGACGATGTCATTGACAAGTTAAAAAAATAATGCCAAATAAGATGTAATCTAGCACTGTTCATTGTTTTCTTTTTCTGAACTATAAAAGCTAATTGAGAAACATATTTTCATAGGCATTCAATGAATCACCCATTGTCCAAATAAGATAACAAATACACCCTCTTATAGCCCTAACATTGGATTACAAATTTTGTTTTGTCACCACCAATTTGCAACCCTGTAGCTACTGCAATGCCAGTCCAAATCCCCTAACCTAGCCAGACTTGCAACTTGGTTTGACAGTACTAAGTCGTTGGCTTATGGCTAATGAATGCGATCTTTCATAAGCAAATCAATAGCCAAGATTCATGCTTGAGAAAGACCGTATGCCCCTTTATCATCCTCTATAAATAGGGGGAATTTGGTGAAGCAAAAGGAGAAGAGAATAGGGAGAGATGACAGGAAAAAAAAATATCCCTCTATTCTTCAGCTTACTGCCCTCAATACAAGATTAAAACGAACCAAAATACCTTGTCACTATACTTTCTTCCTCTCTACTAGACATTGCACTAGCAATTTCTCCACCACCACTTGTACTGTGTGAGCCACCAATGCCTTTATTATCAATTACCACACCATAATGGCAGTGCTATCAACTAGCAAATACCCCCGAGCCAGGTAAGGTTCTATTCTTCACATGTAAATCCAACATGGTTAACCATTCAAAATTTTCTTCTTTTTCTTTGCTTTAAAAGAAGAACTTAACACTAGGTTTCTTAATTAGAGATTAGGCCTCCATTCAAAGTAACTGAGTTTGACTCCAATGACATGACTAAAAGATTGATGTCTTCTTCCAAGTGTAGGAATGTTGAAATAATAAATAACCCGACAAGACCGAGGTCGATGTATAAATTATAGATAATAATAATACAACAATAATAACAGCAACAATAGTAACAACAACAACAACAACAACAACAGAAGAATAAGAAGAAGTTGATGAGAACTTCAAGATTGAAGATCAATATAAGGATTAAATAATGATAACAACAAATGTCAAATTTAGAGAATTCACTAATGGTATTTCAAACAAATATAGTACAAACTCTTATTATTCAATTAGAAACCACACATAAAGGAGGTTCCAATCAGATTATAAATTGTTAACATGATTACATTAGTTATCTTATTCGAATAATGCTAATACTTGTAAATATTGTCAGGCATTCATGATTATAATTATGTTAACAACAAATTAAGTTCCTTTCATAGCATAAGTGTCGGTTATACCATACGGTTGGGCTATAAAAGTATCAAGTATTTGTTGTACCAAGTGTTACACAACATAAATCTAGATTAACCATTTAATAAGCAAAGTATTAAAAGTGAACAAGATAACAAACACAAAACATGTTAGTATCAAACATTAAACTCCATATTGAGTTTACACTATACTTATTCTTACACCATTAGTATAACCTTTTCACCTTGAGATAATAAACTTAACTAAACATAATGAAAGAGGGAAATATAAATAAACAAGATAAGAACATAAATAAAATAAAAGTTAACTAAGTAAAGGAAAGGAAATAAATGGTATAAACAAGATATTAATGAAAGAAAAAATTAAGCATTACAAAAATACAAAGAGAGAAAGCAAGAGCATGATCTTAATCTGGAAAACAAGATGCCTAAATACATGGTAAATGCCTCCTTTTATAAGACAAATTAAAAACTATTGATTTGATGATTAATTATTAAGTAGGTGGCCACATCTTGACTCGGTAACAATCCTTATCTTCTTGTCTAAATACAACGTCATTATAATGTCTAAATTTCAACTAGACTTCCACATAAAAGTTTTAGAAAATTATCTCGGCTTTTCAGGAAAAAAAATGAGGCTTTTTAGACTTCTAGAAGTCAAGATATAAGTCAAACACTAAACAGTGTATTGGTTGTAGGATATATTCGGACTTCTACATTATTACTAAGATTTGAACTTCTAAATAGCAGAATTGAATTTTAACTTTATATGAAAGTTTTAAGCCCATGTGTTAGCTTTCCATCTATATAAAGCAAACCTAAATCTAAGATCTACAACTCTAGATATGACCTAATTACCGAATAGTGTTTTAGTTTGGACTACACAGCATCTTTTTTCTAAGTCTGGCCTCTCTTTGTCCTATCAATTTCAATACTTCAACTCATCAATCAATCTTTTCATTTATGTGATAGACCTGCATTTAGGATGAACATTTACCATAAATTAAAAGTACGGTGTGGTATCAGACTTGTTATTATAAAACATGTTTTAGTTAAAGAGTCATTGATATTTAAAGTGCAAAATAAAAATATAAAACCTTGATAAAAATACACTTTTAAGTACTAATCATCCAGCGTACGGTGTGATTAGGCCAAGTTCATATAAAAAAAAATGCATGTTGAGCCATTTTCTGGCCTATAAAAATCATGTTGGGTTTAAGCTCAACCCAAACGTAAGAAACTGTTTGGCACACCTTATTTTTGTTCAAGGAAAAATGTCCCTTTTTGTACTTTAAGTCGTGTTTGTCAAATATTGCCTTAAACTATTGTTAATGTCTCTAATTTTAAGCCAAACATGCTTTACCACTTTCCATTTTAGCTTTACTTTGTCATTATTTTAGTGTATAGCAAAACACATCCCAAACAAGTTCAAAAAAAGTTTGAAAAAATTTAGGGATCATTTTAAAATTATTAACGAGTCCCTCATGTGTTTTCTAGTAATTTTGCTTGGTATCAAGCTATAGACTTAAATTGTAAGACATAGATCCTGTATTTAAAATAGTTGATTTTTCTTCAATATTTAGAAGAAAAAAAAAGTTAACAAATTTAAAAAGTTCCTATATTTCAAAAAATACAAAATATGTTTTCCATAAGAATTTCACTTAACATTTGGTTTGTAGACTTACTGTGTAGAGAAAAGAAAAAAAACAAGGAAAAAAATAAAAAGAAAAACATCTTGAATATTTGAACAACACATGTAGCTTAAATTTGATTACCTATTTTGATGTTGTTAGATTTATTTTATTTATATCTTTTTAACAATATCATTTTTCGGTTATGGCATCTCATAATCATCCCTTTTCAACATATAAAAACTCATTTTCTATTTCAACTTCTCATTTAAGCAATCCAAAAATGCGAATTCAAGTCTTTTATAATCGAGAGCTATGTCATTTTCAACTCACATCATCGAAAATAGAATGGCTGGCATATTTGGCTTTATCATCATGCCTTTTTTTGTCTCTCAAAAAATGATATTGGGGACCAAAAGAAGTTGAAAATGAATTTCAAGAATTGGAATAACACATAACTTATTAAAAGACCCATATGATCATTCAAAGCAATGAAGATTATATAAATGTCACACGAACAATGTTTTGTATCTTGAAGAGTAATAGTAAATGGATAATGATTTGCATATGAATTATTTGATTTGTGATTAGTACTTAAAAGTGCATTTTTATCAAGGTTTTATATCATCATTTTGCACTTGTGTGTGTGCAGTGATCCTAGGCTCTTAATTGCAGTGTCTCAGACATGTTGGGCCATAGATTCGTCAATCTGTGCTCTTTTTAACTTTTTTCTTTTTAAAGCATGTGTGCACGCAATTATTTTAGACTTTTCATTGCAGTATCCCAGATGTGCTGGCCCATAGACCTGCCAATCTATATTTTTTCTGACCTTTTTTTATGTTGAAAATAAATTGAAGGAAATAAAATTATTGAATCTAGTTGAGTTCATGAGTATAGGTATTCTGTAATTGGGTCATATATAGAGCTATAGATCTCCGATTTAGGTCTACTTTATATGGATGGAAAGGTAAGACATAGGCCTACAAC
>NW_011500314.1:66011-130213 GCF_000495115.2 Populus euphratica | reverse complement strand
TACTTCGACACTCCTGTACTTGGGAGAAGACATCAATCTTTTAATCTTGTCAATTTGCATATTGATCAATACTCTAAAACGTATGGGGAAAGCACTATAGCTTTCCCCATATTTCTTTTTTTTGCTTTTGTTTCTTTTTTTTAACATGTTTTTTTACCCAAAATTTACTTTTCTTTTTTTTCCTTTTTTTAATTTTTTTATTTTTTAAAAAAAAATTATCTTTGCTAATTTTTTAAAATATTGAAATGGTTGAAATTTTAGCTATTTAGTTTTTTTCTTTAAAACATTGTTGATTGCTATAATATTTTCCTACATAGTTTTTATTTTTATTTTTATTTTCACAATGATCTTTATCGATTTTTTTTTTCATAATGAGCTGGTTGAGAATTTAGCTTTATAGTTTTTTTCAAAAAAAATATTATGGATTACTACAGTGTTTTCCCTACATCGTTTTTGTTTGCTGCAATATTTTCCCATATATTTTTTTAATTATCTTTGTCAAATTTATTTTTTTAATATTGAGCTAGTTGAGAATTTAGCTTTATAACTCCCCACATATTTTTTTCTATTTTTTTATGTTTTTCAAAATTGTCTTTTTTATATATTTTCTTTTTTTTTCAGAATTATTTTTGTTGATTTTATTTTTTTACTATTGAGCTAATTGATAATTTAGTGTTTTAGTTTTTTCTTTAAAATATCGTGGATTGCTATAGTATTTTCTCATATAATTTTTTTAAATGATTTTTTTTAATTACCTTTTTGAATTTTATTTTGTTATATTAAGTTAATTGAAAATTTAGCTTTGTAGTTCTTTAAAACATCGTAGATTGCTACAGTATTTTCTCACATAATTTTTGTCTTCCTATAGTGTTCCCCACATGTTTTTTATCGATTTTTTTCTAAAATTATCTTTATTAAATTTATTTTTTTCATACTGAGCTGGTTGAAAATATCAATTTGTAGTTTTTTTCTTTAAAACACCATTAATTGCTATAATATTTCCCCACATATTTTTTTTGTTATGATTTTTTAAAAATTATCTTTATCAATTTTATTATTTTTAATATGGAGCTAGTTGAAAATTATAATTGTATATTTTCTCAAAAAATACTATAGATTGCTATCATATTTTCCTAAATTATTTTAATATTGAGTTGGATGAGAATGTAGCTTTAACTTTCTCCCACATGTTTTTTTTCTTTTTTTTTATTATGTTTTTTTCTTTTTTCCCAAAAATTATCTTTTTCTTTTTTTTCATTTGTTTTGTGTTTTTTTAGAATTGTTTTTGTTGATTTTATTTTTTTAATATTAAAATGATTGATAATTTAGCATTGTAAAGTTTTTCTTTAAAATACTGTGGATTGCTATAGTGCTTCCCTACATGATGTTTTTCTAAAATTATCTTTATCAATTTTATTTTTTTCATATTAAGTTGATTGAGAATTTAGTTTCGTAGTTTTTTCTTTAAAACACTGTGGATTGCTACAATATTCTCCCTTATTTTTTTTGTTATGATTTTTTTTAAAATTATCTTTATCAATTTTATTATTTTTAATATTAATTTGATTAATAATTACAACTTTAAATTTTCTTATGAAACATTATAAATTGCTACTGTGTTTCTCTGCTTGGTTTTTTCTTTTGTTTATTTAATTTTATTTTTTTTTAATTATTTTTGTCGATTTTATTTTTTTTAATATTAAACTAATAAAATATTTAACTTTATAATTTTTTCTTTAAAAATATTATGAATTACAATTGTTTTTCTCCATATAAATTTTTTTATGATTGTTTATACAAATCCATAATAATACACAAATATGCTACAAGCTCTCACAGTATCACGCGACTACGACATCTAATACTATTTCAAAACACAAGGAATATGTTTATTTTAGGCAAGTTGAGAAATTATAATCAATTTTAAAGTAGTATATAATCAATCAAGAATTTATACCATTTTTTTCTTTTTGGAGCCATTCATTGAAAGCGATCAATGCCGAAGATCAAAGAGAGAACATATTTGTACTTTATTATTATTATTATTATTATTATTATTATTATTATTATTTTCGGAAAGAGACAGCACCGTCCCCATCTGCAAAACACCATCCTCTTTTTAGTTTGTTTTTGTTATTCATTTTATGAGTTATGCATGGAGATGCCTTTGGTATATATATACTACGGCCACCCCATGAAAACAGGTCATGCTCCATGGATAACTCAGGATTTCTTTCTTCATATTTAAGTTATTCTTAGTTCAGTTCAGCAAATTCTTCCAAACATAATACAAGAAGGGATATCGAAAGACATAATGCTAGAATAATTTCTTGCTCATCCAAAGCATTTTAAACAATTGTTCTTCCCTATCAAGCCATCCCCTACCAAAATGAAAGAGAAGCTTGCTTAGTTATGCTAATAAAGCCAGGAAGAAATTTTGCATAATTTGGCTACCAAATTCTTTGTAATAATTAGCATAAAGTTTCTCGCAGCTCTGCAAATTGTGTTCTCTCCTTTTTGGTAAAAGTTATGCTCCTCCGGAGATTCTTACCAAGATTAACAGCGGATGATGCTAGTGATCAAAGCAGACTGTTCGCTTACAATCCAGCTGAGCGATTGGCATACTCCTGAACCAATGCCCCAAACAGCGATGGCCTCTCAAGCAACCGTGATGGTTTATCAAATTCTTTTGCCCGCCCTGTTACAAACAAGAAACAAAGCCGGTCAGAATATCCAGCCTATTGTCCTGAATGCAGGCATGTTTTCGGAGAATCAGAACTCTCAGTTTGCGTGTACAAGAATTGTTATTATAAATGAACTATGCCTTCTGTGTAATATAAACTGACCAATCCACTGTTGTGCGAGATTTCAAAGACTCTTTCCTGAAGGTGAGTATAATATGAAGACAATGATAGTAGAAAGAAGAGCATACCTGCATCAACAACTAAAACCCTGTCACAGTCCATGACTGTAGGTATTCTGTGAGCAATGCTGATAATCGTACAGTCAGCAAATTCCTCTCTGATAATCTTTTGAATCGCAGCATCAGTTTGTGAATCAACTGAAGCAGTTGCTTCATCCATGAACAACAGGCGACTGTGCTTTAGCATAACTCTCCCCAAACAAAGAAGCTGCCTTTGCCCCACACTCCAGTTGTCTCCGTTGTCAATCACTATGGAGTCAAAAGGTTCCATAAATTTTTGTTCTGGTAATATGTTCAACTAGAGAAGCTTGGAAAAGTGAAAACTGTGAAACACATGAGAGTCCAATTTTACCAGGAGAATCGAGTTTTTCAGGTTTTGCAGCCACAGCATCTTTCAGTTGACAGCGTTCAAGACTCTACAAAAACATCAAACTTTTCAGCTTGCAAACTCTGAAAAAAAAAATAACACTGATAATTAAATGGAATGAATCAAGAAATGGGAACCGCGTGATTACCCTCCATATATCCTCATCTGTATGCTGTCCAACAGGATCCACGTTGCTTCTCACTGTTCCTTCAAAGAGTACAGGTTCTTGAGGAATTATACCAAAACGAGACCTGAGATCATGGAGTCCTAACATACAGATGTCAATGCCATCAATAATTATTTTTCCTCCTGTTGGTTCCACCAGTCTGAAGAAGACTTGGATCATAGTTGATTTTCCACTCCCTGTACGTCCAACAACACCAATCTTCTCTCCCCCTTGAATGCTGAGAGTAATGCCCTTGAGAACCAGAGGAGTGTTTGGACGATATCTTACCTGTTCACGAAAAAGTAGAACAGATAAAACGTGTATATATGAGCAAAGATTCCAAGTTCACATATACAACTAAGTGCTATCGATATGCGCATATTGTGCTTTGCTCTGTCCTCATACCAGGCAATTTCATTTGCTTTTCACTTCCACAGCCTAAAAGAGCTATTAGGATAGGGTGTGAATTGCACCTCTAGAAAAAATGAAAACATAAACTGATTTCTTTATCAATAAAGATCTATTGTAACACATTTTACCTGCAAGTCCTTTAGATCAACATTGCCATGGGCAGGCCAGTTTGGAGGAAGAACCCTATCCTTTATCTTCCACGCTGCCTCTGATGCAATATTTGTGAATTGTTTGATCCTCTCAACTGAGACCATTCTATTTTCCACAAAGCAACTAAAATATATGCTCCAGAACAGCACAGAATTGAGGGATAGGCCGTAGGAGAGAGATAAACCAACATTCTCTGCATCATGCAGAATTTGGTTAGTTTTCTGGAATACACACATTTAAAATTCTGATGGCTTTAAGAAATTTGAGTATCTGCAGTTCGATACTCCAGAGATGATATCACAAGAAACTGATGCTTTAATCCATGATTTTAATGTAAAAAAATTTAAGCCTCGTCATATGTAAACAGGAACACAAATAACATGATAACATACGAGTTAAATAGAACCAAAGAAACATAATATGCAGATGCCTTTGCATCGAAGGAAGAATGAGACTCTTTGCCAGGAACACTTTGAATCACTTGGTCCAGAAATCTTGTATATAGATGAACATAAATTATATCATTTCTTTTATTAATCAAATCCATGAGAGATGTTGCCTCGTGACAGTAACATGTAAACTTGCAATTACCTGGCTTAACAATACTGCTTGGTAATAGAATCAAGAACATTGCAGAAGTGCACAGAATGAAACTCCCAATCATTTCCAAACGCAAACCCAACCACTCATTCGATCCGTTGTTGTGAAAGTCCATGCGCAAATTGGCATTCACTCTGTTAACATTTTCCTGACAGAAACTACCCTGTTTTCTGAAAGACCGGATTGTCATAACTCCAGAAATACTCTCTGAAAAGTGATGGATAACAGGAGCTTTAGTAATTGAGTCGAGTCGAGTTAATTCTCGAGATGTTGCAAGAAAATACCCCTGCAACCAAGAAAGATAAATCTTCAGTATATAAATTCCATACCAATTTTGACATAAAAATCTACTCCCAAATCCAAGAGGCAAGATAGTGATAAACGCGTATTACAATGAAGATTTACAAATTAGGATGAAAATCACAACAGAAAGCTTTGAAGCTGATAGAGATACATTAAAAAAGCAACACATACATATCTGTTGTGTGATTTCATTTGTGAGTGTGTGAGGTTGCAAACTGAAAAGGCTACCAGCAAGATAAATATGTGAGCTCTTACCCGAAACCAGAAGTTCAGCCAACCAAGAGGAATTACTAGGAACACGGTTGGCCACGTATATTGACATATAATTATGATGATGCCGAGAACAGAGATGTACATTGCAATTGTAAGGGCTAACATAAATGGAAGGAAGATATCTACATTTGTTTGATCCGCTGAGGCCTGAAAGAGAAAAATATGAGGAAAATAAAAAGTTTGCAACAATTTCAGCATCTTCAGCCAATAGACCCGCTATAGATATAAGAAGGAATACATTCATAGTTGAAAGCACACACTGGGAAAAATTATCATGATCAGGTCTTGCATCCTTACTCGACTTAATATTCTTCCAGAAGGTGTGGTGTCAAAAAATGACATGGGTGCGTGCAAGATACTATGAAGGATACCACCAAACAACTTTTGGGCAGTTTTAAGCCCCATAAGCGTGACAAAAAGGGACCTCATTGCTAAGAACACCACTGATACAGCTGCAATGATTCCGTAGACAGATATAAATAGTGAAGGCTTGAACATTTCAGCACGCTCTTCTGCAGTTTCATATGCCAACCAATAATCCCCAGCCATTTGAGATGCTTGCCATACTAGGGACAATAGCATTGCCGCTACTATACCCCACCATCCAAAAGCCTCTGTGCAGTATTGTTTATACACGTGCAGGCCTATATTACCAGTTGCTCTTTCCTCTTCTTCGATGAGCTTCGAAGTTCCCTTATCTGACTTTGGTTGATCTAGAAGCTTGTTTTCACCATTGGCTTCCCCAAGTTTGGAAGGACCACGAGGGGACTTTGGTGGTCTGGGAGAGTTTTCACTAGAAATTTCAGAGCTGGCCTCTACAAGTTCCATTGAAGTATCATGGGCAGCCACTAATGCTCCAAAATCCAATCCAGACACTAAGAGATCGTTGTACTTTCCTGATTGTACTATCTGTCCATCTCGCATAACCTGGTATTGAGAGATGCCATTTTCTAAAGAAATTATCGATCATAAACTCTTATCTTGGTGGGTGAGAATGATACAAAGTGATTTTTCTGCTTACCGAGATAAGATCCACATTGTGCAAGAAGTCAACTTGGTGGGTCACGAGTAAGATGGTCTTTCCCTTCAGTGCTCCTCTAACACATTCCTGCAGAAGGCATTGATATAACTCAGAACCGCTATCCATTTCTCAGAATGCATCACGTAAAAATACTGATTCACTAACTAGAAAACGTAACTTTTACCAAGAAAAATTTGCTTGCCTTTTTTACAGGAGATTATAGGGATGACATCAATTATCTAAATTCTCTAACATAAGTGATTTTTCGTGTTTTCTACTCGCGGACTCTGAATTTCCTTAACAGATTAAAGCACCTATGATCAAAATGGCATGAAGAGTAAATCATTCCATTTCCACTACATGTTTAAGCTTTAAAGCAACTAACTTTAGTGTCACCTTAAATATATCAGTCCCAGTATGCGCATCAACAGCACTAAAAACATCATCAAGAAGATATATATCACAGTCCTGATAAACAGCCCTTGCAAGTTGTATCCGCTGCTTCTGTCCACCACTGAGGTTGATGCCACGCTCTCCAATCTCAGTCTGATCCCCAAACTCCATCATTTCCAAGTCCTTCTCCAAGCAACAAACCCTGATAACTTCCTTGTATTTCTCCCTATTCATTGGCAAACCAAATAATATGTTCTCCTCAATGGTGCTGTTTTGAATCCATGATGTTTGAGCAACATAGGCAGTTGTTCCACAAACCCTGACCTGTTGAAGGAAAAGTAAAATATCTCAGTAAAATATTTCAAGTTTATCATTTGCAATTTAGCAACCAAATGAGGAAAGTCGTGTTAAATGGATTGCATGAGCAGCAAAAGTAACAACTAAGCATTGTAAACCAAGGAGGGAAATCTAGTCCAACAAAAGGTGATCAAAAAACAAAAATATTTGAAAGAGAACACAGGGAAGAGATAATAAGAATGATGACCAAGATAGCCTTCAATTAATATGGTATAACATGGTCCCAAATTGAGCTGGATTGAAAAAGAGAAGTCTCATTGATGACTTTGAGCAGCCAAATTCTGAGCTTCAATAAAAATGAGTTCAGTGTCATACATGAATGCGTTCCAGCTGTACGAGATTGACAAGGACCAAACAAACCAGAAACATACTGGATATTGAGAAGTCTCAGAGTTGATGGAAAAAACTCTAGCTAACAGAGAGAGAGAGAGAGAGAGATGCATGAGGCTGATTCAGAAAACCTAAATACAAGAAAAAAGTAATGTATAAACCCCAGAGGTTATGTTCCATAATCCGTACCTTTCCTGATATTTTGTGCATCTCACCGAGAATTGAGGCGAGGAGAGAAGATTTCCCAGATCCCACAGTCCCAACAATAGCAGTGAGCTCGCCTTTCTTGATCTCCAAATTTATGTTTTTCAAAACATAATCTTCAGCTTCATCGTCCCAGCTAAATACCCCCTCCTTAATCTGCACAGCAATTCTATCATCACAACCATCCACTCTTTCAACTGACTCTTCCACCAATTCCTTGCTTATCATGTAACGATCCAATCTCGAAAGAGATACCATCGCTTGTGAAAGTGATATCATAGATTGAGGGAATGTCCTGATAGGCTCCTGCAAGATTTTAAAGACAGATGTCGTTGTGAACACTGTCCCTGCATCAAGTGGGACTCCCAGTAGCAGTGCAGTACCAAATGTAAGAGTTGACACTAGCAATGGTGCGCTCCACATCACAATTATGTTACCGGAGATTGAGTACAAAAACTTGGAAATCCATCCAAATTCTGAATCACGAAAATCTTGGATTCTCTTGTTGAAGTGGTCTTCCCATGCTTGGAATTTGATCACACGCATGTAATTCAGCATCTCATTTGTTGCCTTCATCCTTGAATCACGATTTACCATCACATTTCTCTGGAACCTATTATTCCTTTGGGTTCCAAAAATAGCGAACATAATAACGCTAAGAATTCCTAGAAAAGCCGTGATTGTTGAGGCACCAAGAACATTATATAGGAGCACCAAGCCAACACCAAGCTGCAATGGCATTAACCATATGGAGTGCAACTGTAACATCATATCAGAGAGTTGCTGGGCATCAACAGCCATGTAATTCACAATCTGTCCAACTCCATGAGCTTGACGAGCAGAACAAGATAACCTGAGCCCTTTCTTGTATAAAGAAGTGATGAGAGAACATCTAATGAGCATCCCAAGTTTCTGAGAATTGAAGTTAAATTGGTGGACAGTCAGAACCTCAACAAATTTTGCGACAAGAAGAGTCAATACAAGGTAATATCCTTCAAAGGGAGAGGTTCTTTTCCCAGCTGTGTAATCGACGAAACTTTGGATGAGCATTGGCCCAACATACATGACACAGAGCCGCAGGATTGCAAGGAACGCAGTGAAGGCAATTTCCTTCCAAAAGCACCTCAACAATGTGGTTCGAACAGGATTTTTTGACTTTTCATGTGGTTTAGGCCACTTGGATTCATAGAGCTGCGACATTTTTTCGGCTCTATGCTCCAGTGAAAGGGTTGGCACATCATCTATCTTTAGTGGAGATTTGTATCCCTTACGCAGAAGGGGATTCATCCAAAGCCAAAGGGACTTGGATATTATTGAGGCGGTAGCAAAACCAGTCACATTGGATTTTCCCAGAAGAGGTTCATGTAATTTGGTGTCATCATGCATAACTGCTTCGGATTCCCTGATTACAGTAATCCCAGTCGATCCTCTAATGGCTACAGCAAAAAGAACAATTGAAAACGTGAAGGCTACTACAGAAAATATGTCATCAAATATCAAGTTGTGATCCAGAGCTACCAAACGAATGATCCCTGATAGCATAAACAAACCAGTGATGATGAAATTTGCAACCCAATAAATTCGAAGAGATAGTGGATGAGTGGTAGCTTGAAATCTCTTCTCATGAATGATCAAGATTGCAATCACTACATGAGTTATTGCTTGAACTAACCAAAAGACGCCATCAAGCACCTTCCAATATGGCAACCGACTGCTTTGACTGAATGCTAGAACGGAGACAACAATGTAGCATAAAGCTAACAAGACCGATACAATCAAAGAGAGTTTGAACCAAATAGAAGTCGTGATCTGAAGAACTCTGTTGTTTCTGTTTCCGATAAGGGGCTTGTTGATGTCAGAGATGGAGCGTCCACTGGATGTGAATCTAGAGTACAGCTTCTGAGCCGCAAATCCGAGGAGGGCAAGCAGGAACAACAGGTCAACTGAAGATAAAAGAGCTCTTTGAGGACATGGGGAGAAGAAAATGAATCTCAGCCATTGAAATATCATTGGAATAGATGTGTCCCCTGAAGGTAGAACTACAGCGCTTGAGCATGAAAGAGAGGTGATCCATGTTGAAGAACTCATGCTTCCCAGCCCCTCAAGTGAGAGGAAAAATAAAATCAAAGCAAAATCACTTGACGCCGATCAATCTCCTCCCTCCTGCTCCCTGTATAATTTACAGAGCACTACACTGGTAAGTAAGGTCCACGGAGAAATGACCCTCAAAAGGAGAAGAAATTATGACCGCCATAACAGGGCCACAAACAGAAAGATAAAGAAAGAAAAAAATGGCAACAATCATTCCAAGAAGCAAATGATTACAGTTTAAAAAATGATATAAAAAAGCAGAAGGCAGAATCTGAAAACCGATTTGGCCACGTACAGAAAAGAAAAGAAAAGAAAATAACATACTTCACTTGATTGGGGATTAAAATCAGCCACCTTTAGAACTCAGCTTTCCCAGAAAAGAGATGCACGGAAAGGTGATTCTATACTACTACTGTTCACATAGCATACTTAAACAGAAAAAACATTTTTTATTTATATAATTTTAACAAGCTTTCGGGAGCTAGCATAAGGGGGGCTCTGTGGCTTTGAATTTGTCAGCTGGGATCTCGGAAAATCAGATATTCAAAATGCGCATTTTGTTGAAAAGAAAGAGATACGCATACTCAAAAGAAGATAAACAAATACTAAAGCGAAGATAAACAAATTAATTTAAGGAGTAGGTATCAGACCGCCTATGGATTGCTTACATTATTAATAAAGAAAACAAGAACCAAGACGCACGAAAGAATACTCCATATAATTAAGTGCTCGCCGAGCAAAAAGCAGAGTTCCAAATCTTTATAAGGACTTGGACCTCGTGCTCCGCTTAGGCACAACAAGTCGTCCCGTGACAATGAAGCCAACCATCCAAGAAAGACAAAGCTATGCTAGACCATACAAATTAAAGGATCATGATGAGCTAGTCTTTCTAGAAGATTTAAAAGGCATTAAATGCTCACTCTAACAAGTATGGCACAGAATTAAACCACGCAGACTCACTTAAGAACGGCAACCAGAAATGCAGAGCTCGGCTTTGTAGTTGGGTACGTAATTGCTGTTTTTTTTAATATTATTTATTTAAAAATATATTAAAATAATATATTTTTTAGTTTTAAAAATTTATTTTGAATATTAACGCATTAAAATAATTTAAAAATATGAAAAGAATATTAATTTAAAACTAAAAAAAATAAAAAAATAAAAAAATTTAAAAAAATTTAAAAATATAAAAACAGTGTAACGTCAAGTTAGATAGATAAACCAACACTAGAGAGAGAGGGATAGCGAGCAGACCAACTCATGGGTCTTTGTGCATGGTTGAAAATTTCGAGGCAGGACAGAACCGTTGTTGTGTCAATTGGACAGCCGGAAACTGTTTCTGTAACTGCATAAGATACTTACGTGGTGAAATACTAGTCGGACGCTGAATCACCACAGAACACACCTAACGACACTTCTCCTTAGGATGCCAGGGTGTCTTGTATTACGTCGGTGTCAAAATAATTTTTATATGGAAAAATATTAAAATGATATCTTTTTTAAAAAATTTAAATTTATTCTTAATGTTATCAGACACCTCAATGTTTCTGCTATGGCAGGGTGATGATCCCGCTTGTTTATCTTAACAATCAATGCATCCCTAGCCGATTTTCACCTAGGAAAAAAAAAATATATATGCGTACGCCAATTTTTCACAACTCCATTAATTAACGATATGTTTAAAAATATCTCTAAACCCTAAACCCTAATTATTTTTAAAATATTTAAAAATTATTTTTATTTTATTATTTAAAAATTATTTTTAATATTATTATATCAAAATAATCTAAAAACATTAAAATATATATATAATTTAAAATAAAAAATAAAAAAACTAAATTTAAAAAAAAATTCAAAATGCAATGTCAAACACAAATTAAATATAAAGATAGATGAAGGCAGTCTTAAAATTACCATAGATTGATCATAGTTAACTAACTCAAAATTGTGTAAGAGTGTATTTGGTATTGTAGTAGTTTTTATAGATGAAAAAAATTATTTTATAAAAAATATTTTTAGTTGAGATTGGTTTGATATTTATATATATTTGGTTAAAACTGTGGTTGAAATTAAGGTTGAATAAAAAATAGTTTAATGTGTTTGGTTAAAAATACTTTTTAAATTGAGGTTATAAAATAATTTTAAAAAATATATATTAATATTTATGATTTTTAATTTAAATATTATATATTTAATTTGAAATAAATAATATTTTATATAAAATAATTTTTATTATTCCTTTAAATTATCTACAATTCCATCACATATGAAATACATTTATCAAGTGCTACAGTTTTTTTAGTTTCTTAAACACGCAACAATATCAAGTAAAAAATAATTATGAATAAAATTAGGATTGCAATCAAATTCTACAAATGCTATAATAGCAATCTTCATCTAATTTATAGAATGTCATTGAATAATATTAAATACTAATTTTTTAAATAAAATATAATTAAAAAAAATTAATTTAATTTTTTTATTTTACTAGGTCAGATCTAATTTAACATATTTAATTTTAGACCAAACTTGATCTAACTCAAACAATAAAAATATTCTTCATCACATGAACATGAAAAATGAAGAGTGATTTTACTCTTTACAGCAAAAAGCAGTACTGTACTACTTTCAACACTCCTGTATTTTCAATTCAAAAAAAAATGGAGTCCATGAATAGTGAATAGAGTTTTTTTCTTTATTAAATATTTGTTTTTCTTGATTTATTTTAAAAAGAAACAACTATAGAAACAAATAGATTCTTAGTTATTTTTATTCATCTAGGACATTGAATACAAACCAACCACGTGAATACTAAATATTTCATTGGTATTTAAAACATACATACAAACCACGTGTATAATTCCTCATTGTAACATCCTGTCGAGTTGAAGTTTTATCATAAAGTTTATGAACCCTATTTATTATGAGAGTAATTAAGAATATATTAAAATAATTTAATACATAAAAAACATTAAATTACTACTTTTCAAGAAAAAAATATTTTTTTTTAAAAAAGGCCATCAAGCAGGTCTGTGGGCGGCTTTAGGGGTGCCGAAAACTGGTGCTCTAAATATTATTTTGGGAAATAACTACGAATTAACAGTACTTGATAAATCAGAAAGGCTGAGCCTCGGATACACAAGATTAATCTAAAGGTCGGGATTTTTTGGACAATTTAATTCAATAAAAAATCCTTAAATTGAAAATTAAATTAAAAAAAAAATAAAAGAAGTAAGCTGAGATAATCAAGTCCAGTCAAACCAGTTCTAAAAAATAGCTATCGATCAACAAACAAGCGCGAGTCCAATTGAGGACAGCATGAATCGCTGAACAAATTTGCAATCCTTTTTTCTATAAATAAACAAAGAAAACTATATTACTTATGAATCTCTGAGTCGGTAAAGCAAACGGGTCAAGATCTAGGTATTAGTTACGTGGTTTTATTTTGACTCTTTCTTCTCACTGATATTTAGTGATGCCTATGAATTGCAGCCTTTAAATTTTGTTTTGGAAGTGGAAATATCTAGTTCGTAAGCACCTGATATATTTTGTGTATAAAAAAAAATATAACAAAGTACAGAAATATTTTGAAAATAAAATATTGTATATATATTTTTTTAGGGCATGCTATAGTTGCAAATATCCAGACAGTATATTTTAAGTGCCGTTTGAAAATGTGATAATTATGACAATTTAAAATATTTTTTGTTTAAAAATATATTAAAATACATATTTTTATTTTAAAAAAATTATTTTTAAAATTATCACATTAAAATAATATAAAAATATAAAAAAATATTTTAAACAATAAAATTCAATTTTTTTTAAAACACGCAAACCACATTCCTAAATAGGGCAATAGAATTTTTTAATAATTGTTTTAGTTTTTATTTTTATTTTTATTTTTACTAGAGATGTGTATTTTTAATGATTAGTGCTCTTATTTAGAATGTTAGGGTACAACCAAAAATAAAAACAAAAAAGAAATAAGTCCCTCTTCCATTTGATATGCTAAGCTAGGATAGAATTAAAATATCATGACCGGAAGATCACAAGCTGTAATTAAGTTGCTTAAAGAATAATTATTGTCAGGCGGGGGAAAAATGACGACAGTAAGGTTATTATAAGCACAAATATCCCATTAAATTGAGAATTAAACAGGAGCATTACCGGATAAAAATCAGTAGATTATGGCGCCACAAGCTTCTACTGCATTCAGACAAGTAAATCACTGTCGCTTGGACACCCACTATTGATCAGTTTAAAGTTAGGTTCTTAATTTAATTTTGTTTCTACTGGAATGATCAAATCAATTTAAAAAATAGAATAAAATAAAATAATTGTTATTTCATTTTAAATTTTAATTTGTTTTAAATATTTTAGCTAAATTACGACTCTAATATTCCGGTTTCATTTCACATGTTTCGTTTCATTCTTGAAAAGCCATTAAATCAAATTAAATTTTATTAATTAAACTATTTATATATAAAAAGGTTATTTTTATTATTATTTTTAATAATAATGATATTAAAAATATTATTAAAAATTATTATTACTATTTTCATTAACAATGATATTATTTTTAAAAAATTCAATTTATCATTAATATGTATATATGGGGGTTTATATTCATGATATTTTTTTTATATTTATACTTTATAGAAAATTGAGCAAAATAAAAGAAGTTTTAGATTCCATTAGCCTCCATAACATTCACCCAACTTTATATTTAAAATATTTATGTTAAAATATTTTACTTTTATAATATTTTGATATTTTATTTAAATTAAATTATTTTAAGATAAAGATTTATTTAATTTTTACTATTTATAAATATTTAAAATTTTAAAATTATATTTATTTAATATTATATTTATTGAATATATATAATACAATCCAAAACAACAAGTCAAAATATTTTAAAATTAAAATATTTTATTTTAATTAAAAGAAATACCAGTCAAGACAAAATTGACAACCAACGTGTGACCGGTTGCGAGAAATTGCTGTCACATAATTCTCCATCAACAGCAGCAAAATAATGCACCCAGATAGTTCGTCATGGATGGCATCATGCTGCTGCAAGATTGACCACAGAGGTGGCTAGGTTTCATAGAAGAGTCTAAATTCTGTGCCCATAAGACAACAAAAGAATGAAGCCTTGATTGTTTTGTTGTTTTGGATTGATGACGGGCTGAGTTGAGTGATGAGCAAGAGCACAAAAGCTGAGGTAGAAGACGGCATTTATTAATTATCAGGAGCCAGACAATGAACTACAATCACAGGATTAAAGTATGAATAGTGAACTCATGACACAGATACCTGTCTTAATTCATGGACTCCGCAGAGATGCTCCCGATAACGTGAGACCCATCAAACAATTTCGACCTCAGAATGTAACAATAGAAATGCTTGCGGATAGTCTTTTATATATGATGATATGATATTTTCTTCCTAATTAAACCATCAATTAAAAAAAAAACTAAAATGAGCTATTGATTTTGACAATCCACTATGAATTGTAACAGTGCTGCGTGGTATTTTTTTAATTGTTTTAGTTAATTAACTCTTTTTTTTTTTAATTTGAAATTTTTACATTAAATTGTTTGAGATTATGCTTGATTTGTTTTGATTAGCTTCTAAAAGGATTCTATGATATCAAAAGAAAATTTCAACACTCAATTAATCATCAATTCAGTAAAATAAAATAAAATTTTATTAATTCAAAACAATTAAAATTTTAGAGATTGAATTTGAAATTAAAAAAAAAAACATTTAACCATTTTCTTACTAAATCAGATGCTCAAATAAAATGAGAAGGAAAACATGATTCGCATGTATAACAAACACACTAACATAAAAGAAAAGTTATAACGTTGTAGAGATATATGCATCTTTCTTCAAGTTTCGAAGACAGTCTTTGATGGTTTTATTGCAATCATTTTAGTATAAGTTTTCTTATGAGGCAATGCATGATTATAGTGAAGCTCTAATGTGATGCCAACAACCCGTTCTTTTCTCTTTTTTTTCATTTTATTTTCTCTCTCCTTTCTTTAGTTTCCACACTTGATCCTCTCCAAAATAACAAAGTGGGCTATAATTTCTTTTAATGTTAAATTTGATTTTTATTATTTTAATTAATATTTTTAATAAAATTTTTAGTTTGGCTTTGTAAAATTAACTTTTGATAAATTATAAAATGATGTTTGAAATCATAAACAAGTGGTTCAATGAAAAAAATATTATAACAAATAATAAAAATACAATATATAAAAAAAGACAATCTATTATCAATTGCAATAGTTACATGTAATGTTACTTATTTTTTTAATCTTATTAATTCAAAATTTTTAAAGTTGCAAGGACTAAATTTAAAATTGAACAAATATTCAGTCTCTTTTATTTTTCATTATGCATAGAGCATTTTTTTTTTGTAGTCCCTAATATTTTAAATCCATGTTCCTCGAGGTTCTTATGTTTGGGTTCAAAATTTTATTTTATTTATATTTTAGCCATCAATTTTGAGACATGAGTGAGAAAGTTGTAGGGAGATAATGGCGAGGAGAGGAAATGGGTCGATTGTCCACAATTTAACTACATAAAAAGTTATTTTTCATGTTAATGAGTTTCATTTAAAAAGAAAAGTTTCATTACATTATTTTTAATCCTAACATTTCATCTTGATAAAAAAAGAAGAAGGTTGATTTGGTCTTTATAATATTATTTTAAATTAGATTGATTTTTTATTTTTAGAAAGAATAAAAACTGATTTAAAATTATTAAAGAGTTTATTTATATCTTTATGATGTTTTCAAGTAAGAAAATAGTTTAAAAAACACTTTTTTCATTCAAATAAGTTAGAATTTAACTTTATGGCCACCTTAAATTGTTGGTTAGAAGATGGTGAATCATTTTCTACTTTTTACAACGGGTTTTCTCTTTTGTTTTTATTTTTAAGTAGACTAGCAACATGCTTGCAAACCAACATGCTTAGCCCCATCCTTTTTTCTTTTTCTTTTTTTTTTCTTTTTTATTTTTTTTAACAATTTTGATGTAATTTTTTTTTAAAAAATAGTTTCCAATATGTTAGGTATATATTTTTTTATTCTTGGAATAATTCAAAAATATATTTTAAAAAATATTTCATTAAATTTCATTTAGTATTTGCTTTGTTATCAAGTAAAATTATAGAAATATTTCAAAATATTAACAAGTTTTTTTATATGGGCCATCATGATCAGTTATTTTTTTAGAATTACCACTAACATCTTGTAGTTTGTTTTAGACTACACTTGACTATCAAATTTCAAAAAATTATAGTTTGCATCATGAATTTTATATGTGTGCTAAAACTTTCCTCTACAAGAAAAAATAACAATAATTATTTGTTTATTTATATGTTTGCTATTAATTTTTATTTAATAACAAAACGGTTCTTATATTAAATATTATAATTTTTTCATAAAAAAACTAAAACTCTAACCACCACCAGTGGTATAGCTAAAAAATTTTAAATGAGAGGGGAAATTATAAATACTTAATATTATATATTATATAAACATGTGTTTTATATAGAGAAATCAATTTGAAATTCATATACTAACTCATATCAAATAAAATTAATTTAAGAATATTTTTAAAATGAAAAAACTAATATTATAATTATTATTTTTAATTTTTTATATTTTAAAATTACTTAATAATGACTTCATTATTAATTTCAATAAAGATATTCTTTCTCAATATATATAATGAATCTTTTATTCATTTATTTCTAAATCTTATAGGGACTAGTGAAATTATTAGCAACAATTCTTTATTAATTTGTTGTTTTACACAAGTAAGTTAAGTATAAATATTAATATATTTTTTATTGTATCCCTTATATTTTTTTAGTTGTTTAATACTTCATTTTTAATCACTAGTACGTTAATCACCATTATTTTTCATATAAAATTCATAATCAAATACATATTAATTCATCAAAACTCATTTCAATTCATATTCATATGTATATAATATGATACATAAACATATTAATTTAACATATCCATAAATTATCATATTATTAAGAAACAAAACTAAAATTAAATAATGAAAATAAATAAATAAAACTCACCTAAAATATTAAGTATAAAGTATAAAAGGTTACTTAATCAATTAATAGTTTAAAATTAAAAACAAATTATAGAAAAAATATATAGAAAAAATAATTCAAAAAAACTTATTAAATTATTATATTAAAATCTTAATATAAAAAAATTAAAAAAAAAAAGATTAAGGGGGCAATTGCCCCCTTAATCCCCATTGTGGCTCTGCTATTGACTACCATCCTCTTCCTTTTTTCATATTTTTGATCATCCAAACACAACCTGGATAATTATATAAAAAAACATTCATTCAATAATTATTCTAATATGTTTGCCTACTAGATAAAATTATATCATCTGATTCACATAATTTACCATACTTAGAAGACTAGATAGGTTATAAAATGTAAAATGAGGTATGAGATTAAGTTTTAACGTCAATAGCCAATAATGAGCTTCTATCTTTATTGTCTTCAAGTAAATTTCATCATGTTTCCCTGGCAACTAAAATAATGTTTCTAGATTTCAAATATTGACACCAACTCAATTATCACAAATTTAAAATTATTTAGGATCAATATTAAATAGAATCAGGCTACAGACATTGTAGGCAAAGCAAGACTTGATGCAAGATGAAAGAAATATTAGAACAAACAATGAAAATATAACATATGAAAAAGGCACAATCCGATATGGATTACATTAGTTATCAATAATATTATTTAGTTTAGAAAAATAACATTCAATCTTATTTATTTAAATTATTTAAAGCTTCAAGTATTGAATTTGAAATTAAAACAAATATTCAGTCTATATATTTTTTCACGTGAATAGAACATGTTTCATGTAGTCTCAAAATTTTTAAATTCATGTTTCTTGACATTTTTATGTTTGGGTTTGAAACTTTATTTATTCACATCGCTAATTTTAAGATATTAACGAGAAAGTTGTAAGGAGACGGGGAAGGATAGAAAATGAGTTGATTGTCTGCAATTTGATGGCGTAAAAAATTGTTTTTCATGCTGATAGGTTTTATTTAGAAAGAAATCCCATTACATTGTTTTTAATCCTAACCCTTCATCTCGACCAAAAAAAGAAAAAAGGTTAATCCGGTCTCTAATGTTTGTTGAATTAGGTTGGTTTTGTATTTTTAGGGAGATTAAATATTGGTTTGATGTTATTAATGATATTCTTTAGATTTTTATGATGCTTTTTAGAAGTTTTCAAGCAAGAACATAGTTAAAAAGCAATCTTTCATGTCAAATGGATTAGATAGTCACTATCTAGGAAACTTGAGTGGCTAGCGATCTTACTACAAGATTGTGCATCATCTTCCACTTTGTACTAGGTGTTTTCTCATTTGTGGTTTTTTTTTAAACAATTGACTAACGACGTGCTTGCAAACCCCTGGATTATTACTTCTTATGCTTTTCCCAGTTTTCTATTCATGGAATAATTAAAAAATGAATCTATAAAAGAACCCTCTCATCCTCACCCCCATGAACCACAGCAGGTTTTTTTTTTTTTTTTTTGGAGTAATATGTATTAATTTTATAATTCAGTTATATTCCGTGAACACCAAGTTCAGCCTGCCATCCTTGTTTTCCTTGTGCTGATTTAAGTTCCCTTCTCATGTCGTTGTTCTAATTTTATCACCACACGCATAAATTAGTAAAAGCAAGATAACGTCGTGGCTGGCATCATGCCGCAGCAAAATTGACATCGCAGACAGATACATCGGAGGATCTAACCATTATACTTTTCCATAAAATAACAAAAGCAAGGCACCTTGTTTTGAATTTGTCTTGTTATCCTGAGTGATGAGCAAGCACAAAAATTACACGTCTGCTTTTCTTCCCGGAATCTTTTTTTTTTTTGGTTATAAAAAGAGGCAAAAAACAATTTATATTCATTCATTACTTTGAGTGGTCTGATCTCGAACAACTTGTTTGGGAATATCATCCAAATGACGAGGAGTGATGGTGGATTTAAAGTTCAATTTTGTTCATGCAGTCTCCCTGCCCTTAACTGGTGCCTGATTGAGGCCATACGGCTACTAGGAACCTGGAAAAAGTCAGAACACAGCCCTGCACGGCTCTACCTCACCAAGAACACCATCTGGGTAATAATAAAAATTAAAAAAAAAAGAAGGTGCTGAACAGTCAAATCTGCTATACCATGTGCGTTGTTCGAAAAAAGCGACCATATTTTAACTGGGTTTATGATTGAGATTCATGACACAACCCTTGGACGCAGAAACCCATTGCCCGGTGCATGGATCCATAACCAGATCATGTCATAATTCAATTATTTATTTATGACCGACGGTCTATCTGTTCTATGATTATTATTATTATTATTATTTCCACAGAAAGGACGGAGTGCTGGCCTCATGGAGATCCCAAAGGGAAGTGGTTGGTGGACCGAGCAATCTGGCAAAGATTAGTAAAAGGTTCCTCGTGCCCAAAAACATGGCAGGACGACAGCATCATTCCATAGATTATTACTGGTACTCTCATTTTTCCACCTCTCTTTAATTATTTAATTGTCGTGACCTTTCGTCCTTGTGGGCCACTCGCTACCAGGCGCCCTTTCCTCCCTTTCACCTCGCAAAAATGATCCATGAACTAATTGTTGTCCTTCTGTATACGATCACGGTCGAACCATTCACCTCATACAGTGAGATCCATCCATGATCTAATCCTCTGGTTCTTCGAAGACTTTTCCTTCTCCGATACGATTTTGAAAATTCAACGGGTCCAGGGAAATTGTTTCCTATTTTATTGGTGGGGTTATGTTTTGATTAAATCATGATTCAAATAATTTTTTTTATTTAATATAAAAAAATTATTTTAATGAATATATCTGATAATAAAGTTAATAATTTTATAGAAAAAAAAAAGAAGTATACTAAGAACATTAAATTTTAAAAATAATGTTGCTTTGTGTTGAATCCATGCCTTTTCAATACAAAAAACTTCAATATTTTAACTGGCAGTTTAAGAAATATTTTGTAACCTGAATCTTGTTTTTTTTATTGAGTTAAAGGGTTAGAGGGTTTTTACTTTCCCTTTCTTTTCTCTCTTATGGCCTTGACATTTACATTGATCAAGTAAAAATAAAAAGTTTCCTCCCATTTTATTTTTATTTCAAATTATAGTTCTCATTCTTTTAATTTATATTTGATTGTTTTATATTATTTTTTTATTGATTTTTTTGTTTAATTTTATCATTTGAAATTTATTTTAATTTGATTTTTATATCATACTTGATCATGATTCTTTTAATTATTATTTTTTCAATTTCATTCGTTAAAATTTAATTTAATTTAATTTTTATATCATATTTGATCATTCTTTTAATTGATTTTTTATATAGAATTTTCTTAATTAACTTTCATTTTCAATTTCACCCCACACCATATTATTTATTTTTATTTTTATGTTGAATTTGATCTTCATTCTTTATTTTTATTATTTTTTATTAATTTTTTTATTTTATCATTCAATATTTGATTGATTTTAAATTTAGGTTCTGATTTTTTTTAATATGGTAATTTCGGTTTTATAACCCGAGTCACAAGTGTGAGGTATTAACTTTATTTGATATCGATCTTTTTTTAGTTTTTATTTTTTTGCATCAATTTTTCTTTTTCATCACATCCTTCAATGTTAGGTTCATTTAAAATTGTACTTTTTTTTTTTAAATTTATTTTATATAAAAGATAGCTCCACCTCATGATCTGCGTCATGGATTTACCATACTAACCTGGATTTGTTAGGCTAGCATGCCTGCACCATCTTTTTTTTATTTCATTGGTTTTTATATCTATTTTATTTTTAATTTTTTGAGTTTAGTTTTTATTGAATTTCTTTTTAGATTTTTTAAACAAAATTTAGGAAAGTCTTTTTCTTTCTTTTATGGTTTTTCTTATTAGAATATTATGATTTAATGTATGTTCTATAGTTTTTTTAACTTTTTGAGTTTGATGTATTTTCAGCTCCTTAGGATTAAAAAAATAATTTATCTTTTTGTTGCTTGTTTGTTTTTTATATAGTTCTTTCCTTTTTTTTTTTCTTTTTTGGCTTTAGGTAAGAAATCCTCCTCTCTTTTTTTAATGCCCGCACAACACTCTTTTTTGTTATTTAGATGAAAAGTGATTTTTAAAATAAAAACATTGTTAGTTCCAATAGGCTTGGATTACTTATCTACTAGTTAGGTCCTAGTTAATTTATAATTTTTTTATTTTTTTTATTTTTTTAATTTCCAGTTTCACCCATTGATTTTATTTTTTTGCATTTGCTATAAAAAAAGTATTGTATAAGCTTGCATAATAATATTTTTTACTAAAAAAATAATTTTTCATAAAAAATCTTTTTGGATAAGCTATTACATTCTTTTAAAAAAAAAAAACAAAAATACTAGTTCACGACGAATTATAGGTAACACACACTATATATATATATTATTTGTTGCCCTTTTAGATTGTATTTGGCTTATAGTTATATTTTTATAAGGGTCTGTTTAGAAGTGTGGTGAAAATTATTTTTAAAATATTTTTTTTAAAAAAATATATTAAAATATTTTTTATTATTAAAAATTTATTTTTGATATCAACACATCTAAATAATTAAAAAATATTAAAAAAATAATTAAAATAAAAAATAATTTTTTTAAAAAAACATTGCAATGACAAACAGGAGTTAATGAGCTAGTAAAAGATAGAGATGCGTTGGAACAGGCATCCTCCTCAACGGAAGCTGATAGTTGGTGTGTGGATTCCAAAAAACAACGTGAAATAAACATCTAATTTTTGTACACGGTTTTTTCTAATCGATGGTAATGATATTTATAAATTCTTTAAATAATTTAAAGACGTATTATTTTTTAAAAATAAACTTAATTTGCATTAAAAGCAAGAGTGATGGGAACAATTTGTAGAGCAACTTGTTTATTAGCTTTTTCTTTCTTGACCTTTGGCCCCTTGACCAAGATTCGTGAATGGCTGCGGCCTAACAATTGTGTAGAGAAGTCCTAGTTCATTGCAGTCAACGCTCCGAGTAATATCGAGGAAACGGAGCAAGGAATTTCCTTCAATTCTGTCTTCTTCGGGGAATTCCACAGAAATTGAGCTGTCCAAATTACTTTTGTTATTTATAAATTTTTAAATTAATTCTACTTTTATTGGACCTTCCTTTGACTGGTTATTTGAGGTATTTTAGCATTTTAAGGAAAAAGAAACATTAATGTGTAAGAAATTGGGATTGCTCGAATCGCGGTGGTAAAAAGGGAAGAGGGCAGCATGGTCAAAACTCAAAACACGTGTTAAAAAAAAAAAGCTTCTCCTTTTGGAAGACACGTGTGTAGTAGAAACAAGTGTTTTGTTTGCTCCGACAATTAAGGTGAGAGTTTTCGTTTTGGTTTTTAGAAGATTTTCCCGGGAAACAGTTTTCCCATGCACGCAGCTTTACAATGGTGAATTTGTTTAAGATATAATTATTCTCAAGCACTCATCGTTTTTATCTGCCACACACACTCCTCTTTTCTTCATATATATATATATATATATATATGCTTCACATCTACAGTATTTTATTATTATTATTATTTTATCGTGAAGCACGCCCTTAATTATTTATGGTGCATGTTGATTAGTAGGTAGAAACTAATTAACGATTTTTAATTGAACTATGAGAATGAAAAGAAGTGTCATCAAGGATATCAGCAGGAGAAGAGTACTGCAGAAAACCAGAAATCATTGATTCCTAATGTTTAGGTAGAGATATTTGTTTAGGAAAGACTGATTCCTAGAGTTTAGCTACATCAAATCTGTATTGTAACTTCCTTGCACAATTCTTGGCGTGCAAATCTTGTACTTTAAAATACTTTGTAAATCACACATAAAGCAGAATGAAGAAAACATCTATCATTATTCTATCTCACCTTTAAATTCTTCGGTCTCTACTCTACAAAATATACAATGAATTTGTTGGTTTAGTTTGTGAATAAATTAAAAAAGAAAAGATGTTAATTTTACATTGAAAAAAAAAAAAAACACTTCCTTTTCCTATTTATAAGTGTGAATTTCTATTATGTAGTAAATTAAGTTACGATGGATAAACTCTCCTATTTAATTTTTTTAATGCTATTATATGGATATTTATCAAAAAATAATATTTAGAACCTGAAATTTAATATATCAGCATGATTAATTCATCTTTAAATTATTCTTGTAATTAATTTTAATATTTGTGACTGCTAAGATAAAACTGAATAACAACTGTTTAATAATAGTCATATTATTTCATCAATAGTCATATTAATTGATCAACAGTCATATTATTTTATTGTTATGTTTCAAGTATATAAAAACCTGTTACTACACAGAAAACAAACACACAATAAAAACATATGTTATTTTCTCGATCTTATCTTCTCGTTCTTTTAGAGATTTAGAGGGCTTAGTTGTATCCTAAAGATGTTGTCTCTATGTGAGATAAATAAAGACCTTAAAAAAATTATTTTCACGTCTCTAAGCCAACTCCACATTTGCTTTCATCCTAAATATTTCTAACAATTTAAGATGTTTATTTTGATGGAGACAGATATGAATTCCAGCATCAGAGTTGCTAAGGATGTCAAAATTCAACTAGAGTGGTTTGATAATATGAATAACAAAAGATGGATGGATAAGATGGTGTTTTTTCTTACTTCATTAAAGATTTACTACATTCTTGACCCTAATTTACTTGCATTACCTTAACCACAAGAAAATAAATATGCTACTGTTAAGACTTCAAGACTAAAATGTGAAGAAGATGAAGTGTTTTGTCCAGGGAATGTTCTGAATACCCTAACTAGTCGACTTTATGACATCTTCTCTAAATTAAAGTCATCAAAAGAAATTTGGGTTACCTTGGACAAACTACAAGTAAGAAAAATCAGGTTCTGATTGTTTTCTTGCTTTAAAATTTTTTTAGTATGAGATTACTGACAATAAGTCAATCATAGATCAAATCCATGAAATTCAAACTGCTGATATCAAATCATTTGGACATCAAAGTTTCTAATTCAATTCAAACTTCCTCCCTCTTAGAATGAATATAGGAAGAAGATGTTGCATTTTACAAATAATTATACATTTGAATAATTTCAAACACATTTACAAATTACAATTCAATCTTATATGCGTAAATTGCAAGCAATAAATTCTAAAGTGAATTTGGTTATTGAAACTGGTTTAACAATCTGAAAGTGTGAAAGAAAGGAAACAAATTCAAGAAGAAAAAAATGCTTATAAAAAGCATAGAGTTTGTTTTCATTATGGAAATAAAAGGCACCATATAAAAGAGTGCAGATTCAAGAATTTTAACAAGAAATGTGGTTCTTTCAAAGTGAATATAGTTGAAAAAGACGAAGTCAGGGAATTGGTTTAAAGTGAATATGGTTGAAAAAGACGAAGTTAGGGAATTGGTTGTTATAGTTTCAAACATTTAAATTGGAATGATTATTGAATTAAATATGACAACTAATGTTATAAAGACTTTGGATTGAAGGCTAGATTCTGATACAACATTTCATGTTTGCAACAATAAATCATGGTTTAAAACTTATAAATAATTGAAAAAACCTGGAGATGTCTTAATGGGCAACTATAATTCTATGAAAGTTTTGAGAAAAAGAAACTATTGAGTTGAACTTTACTTTTAAATAAAAATTATCTTTACTCAATTTGTTTCATGTTCCTGAGATTAAGAAAAACATTGTTTCTGTTAGTCTTTTGAGCAAAAAAAAGCTCAAGATTGTTTTGGAGTTTGATAAGGTTATTGTAACTAAGAGTAGGGTGTTTATGGGAAAAATGTTATTCTTGTGATGACATGTTTAAGTTCAGTTTTAATAAAATCAATGTTATTTTTGCTTGCATGATTGAATCTACTTCTCTTCTTTGGCATATGCTAGATTAAGACATCTAAATTATAGATATTTAAAATATATATGTAAGCATTATTATATTTCATATCAGCATAATAATAATAACAAATGTAATTATATTTCATATCAACATAATAATAATAACAAATGTGAAGTATGAATTCAAGCAAAGATAATAAAAAGCTTTTTCCTAGAGTAGAAAGAAATTCTTAATTACTTGAGTTAGTCAATGCCATGCTTTTGAAAGCTAATTTACCAAATAATTTTTGGGGCAAGTCTTACTTACTGCATGTCATATTTATACTAAATATCATCTAAAAAATTAAATGTTTCTCCTTATGAAGCATGAAATGGTAGAAAATCAAATTTGAATTATTTTAAAATGTGGGGCTGTGTAGCTTTTTGTAAAGTTTCTGATCCTCAAAGAACAAACTTATGACCTAAAGGTCTTAAGAGTGTTTTTGTTGGTTATGCATAAAATTCAAAGGCTTATAGGTTGTGGATTTAAAAACTAATGTGATTATTAAATTTATACATATTGAATTTATCATAAATAAATTCATAAGTGATTTAAATGTGCAAGAACCAATTCTAAAAGTAATGACACCTAGCTTAATGTTAAGTGGAAAAATGTAAAAAACTAAAAGTAATGGGTTCAAATGAACCTAGAAGAAGTCAAGCAGTTAAAAAGGAAAAAAAAACACATAGATATGGATTTTATTTCTTCTAATTTAATTGTATTTTTAGTGAAATGTGATAGGAATATAGTATTGAAAAGAACACATATGATCTTAAATATGATAGATAATCGAAAGACACTTCGTTAAGTTATGTCTTATATGGATGTTGTTTTGTGGAAAGAAATAGTAAATGATAAAATAGATTCAATTGTCTAACAATACTTGGGTCTTAGTAGATTTACCTCCAGGTTCTAAGCCAATAGAATGGAAGTGAGTGTTTAGAAGAAAATATTGATGGTTTTATACACACATTTAAGACAAGATTAGTTGTCAAATGTTTTACTCAAAACGAGAGTGTTGATTATTTTGATACTTATTCTCCTGTGGCCACAATTCTATTAATTAGAGTTTTATTTGTATTAGCATCAATTTATAAATTGTATGTTTATTAAAAGAATGTAAAGATGACTTTCCTATACGGATATTATAAAAAAGGAAGTGTATATGGAACAACCTATGGGTTTTATAATTCCTGGAAATTAAAAAAAATCTTTAAATTGGTAAAGTCTTTATATGGTTTAAAACAAGTTCTGAAACAATATCATGAAAAGTTTGACAAAGCAACTTTGTTGAATGATTTTCACCACAATGTTGCTGATAAGTGTATGTATTCTAAATTTACAAAAAATAAAATAAAACTTGGCATGATTATTTATCTCTACGTAGATGACATGTTAATATTTAGCACCCATATGATTAGAATAGTTGAAACTAAAAGGTATCTCACTTTTATCTTTAAAATGAAAGATCTTGGTGAAGTAAATATAATTTTAGGTATCAAAGTTAAGAAATATTATCTCACTTTTATCTTTAAAATGAAAGATCTTGGTGAAGTGGATATAATTTTAGGTATCAAAGTTAAGAAATATAGTAATGGCTATGCACTTAATCAGTTACATTATATTAAAAAAATGCTTGATAAGTTTAAGCATATCAATATAAAAGAGACTAATATCCCATTTAATTTTAGTATGAAGTCTAATAATTATTGTGATAAAGCGGTAGCACAACTAGAACATGCTAGTGCCATTGAAAGTCTTATATATGATATACATTGTACAAGACCATATATAACTTTTGCTTTATAGAGGTTATCAAGATATATAAGCAAGTCAAATACAGATCATTGAAAGGCTATGTAAAAGTCTTCGGATACGTGAAAAGAATGATCAATTTAGGCTTGTTTTATTCTGATTTTCTAGCTATAATTGAAGGATATAGTGATGCAAGTTGGATGACTTGTTCAAGTGATAAGAAGTCCATATCAGGATGGATTTTCTCACTTGAAGAAGGTGAAATATCTTGGACATCTAAGAAACAAACGTGTATCTTTTATTCTATCATGGAATTATAATTTATTGATATGACTATTGTAGGTATATAAGCAAAATGACTAAGAAATATGTTGTTTAATATTAAGTTGTGGCCAAAACCTATGTTAGCTATTTTTTTATACTGATATAGTGAATCAACTATATCTCGAGCTTATAGTACCATTTATAATGGTAAGTCAAGACATATAAACATTCGATATGGATATATTTGATATTTTATTACAAATATGATAATCATCATTGTTTATGTGAAGTTTGAGAATAATTTAGCAGATTCGCTCACAAAAAGACTATTTAACAACATGGTATGAAAAATAACTAATGGAATAGTGTTGAAACCTATTATTAAAGATATTAGTATGAACCCAACTTCGGATAGCAAAAAACTTATCTCTAAGTTTAATGGGTAATAACAAGTTACTGTTTAGTATCCGTTGGTTATTGATAATTAATTTTAGATCTTATTTTTTATAGTATTTAATGTGTTCTATTACAGAATGGAGGATGAGCATAGGGTCCTTAATGAAATTTAAAGTTCGTGTTTAATATGATATAGACATGTATAATTCCACTTATATAAATATAGAAGTGGTGTCGCTTTTAATAAGAGTTAGGGTTTTCTCTTGTAAATATTCATGAAAATAAGATATTAACATATGACCATAATAGTGTTAAACAGTTATAAACCTCTTCAAGAGTTTGGATAGTATTATGTATGTAGTATCTTTTATTTTACAATAAAAGTTTTGATTTAATCTATGGACACCAATAACTTTAGTAGGATTCAAGTTCTAAAACTAATTGAAGATTTAAATTGCAAAATACCTTTTTGTAAGCATTATTTTATTAAGTGAAAAGAGATTCATTACAAACTAATTAGGGATTTTTATTGTAGTTTGTAAATGAATAAAGAAAAAAAAGATGTATATCCTATATTAAAAAGAAATACTCTAAGTGAAAAGAGATTCATTACAAACTAATGAGGGATTTTTATTGTGGTTTGTAAATGAATAAAGAAAAAAAAAGATGTATATCCCATATTAAAAAGAAACACTTTATCCTAATGCTTATAAGTGTGAGTTTCTATTATGCAGTAAATTAAGTCATGATAGATGGATTCTCTTATTTGGCTTCTCAATGCTATTATATAAATATTTATAATATTAAAATATAACATTTGAAACTTGAAACTTAATATGTCAGTGAGATTAATTCATTATTAAATTATTTTTGTAATTAATTTTGATATTTATGAATGTTAAGATAAAACTAAATAACAGTTATTTAATTTAATTTGAAGTATAATTATTCCATCAATAATAATATTGTTTGATGAATAATCATATTGTTTTATCGACAGTCATAAAACTAAATAGCAGTTATTCAATTTAATTTAAAATATAATTATTTCATGAACAATTATATTGTTTAATCAACAATTATATTAATTAATCAAAAATTATATTATTTTTTTATTATATTTCAAGTATATAAAAACCTGTTACTGTACAAAAAACAAACACATAATAAAAATATTTTTTTTATCTTATCTTTTTATTTTTTAAAAGATTTATAGAGTATAATTGTATTCTAGAGATATTATCTCTATATAAAATAAATAAATATTTTAAAAATAATATTTTCACTTCTTTAAACCAGCTACATATTTATTTTTCATGTTAAATATTTCTAACAAACGAATTTTTAGAGCATGAGAGCAGCAAATGAAAACGACAACGTTAAAGAAGTAGAATGGCACTCCGTATATAGTTTGTTCGGTGGGTTGTGTTTGGCTCGCAGGCCACATCGATCAAGATTTCTATCCTCAAATCTTGATGACGATGGTGATAATAAATGCCCACCACCCTCATATGCATGATTCAAGGGGACAACTCAAATGCAGACACGCTCCTTTAAATGAGATAATTCAATGAAGGTGGCGGTGAACCCGCATCCTATTTAATGCTAACTGCTAGTTGGTGTGCCATATTACTAGAACAAGCTGACATGTAATTTTTCTCACAAGGTTTTCTAGATGGTAAGGATGCTATTTGCGAGGGAGTTTGCTTGTTAATTGATATCAATTTTTTTCCCCAACAATTTCCAGGAGCAAGAAACAGAGGGTTTTGCCTTTGGATCAATCATGCATCTAGTTTCTTCGCTTTTGCTTTCTTGACCTTCGGCCCCTTTTGTGATTCGACCAGAGTTGAGAAATTCTTGAAAGCAATGGGCATGTTGACTATTATTACATCGACTTGTAGCCACTCAAGACTTTTCGTGGAGTTTATTTTGGCTGCATAATTGAGATTTCTTAGTCTTTCAAGAGAGATTTAATGTGTGAGACAATTGGGATATCTGAACTTCTTGATTGGATATGGCAAATTAGGGTAAAAGAAAAAAATCTCGAATCAAATTCAGGTAATCACTTGAAATTTACCTGATTTGATTTTATCACTAAGAGCTTAAACTAGTCGATAAATCAGTACGATTTCCTCTAATCATTCAGGAAATGGATTCTATTCTGTGAGAGAACACATCAGTTTGAATGCAAATGATCTTATTAAAACTTCATCAAAGAGGAATGTAATTCTGATATGCTAAAGTTGATCTGAAGATAGTCAAAATACAGTACTGTTGAAAAGGAAAGGAAAAAAACAGAGGAACATCATTGCGACGAAAGGGAAGAAAGCAGAGCAACATGAACCATAAAATGGAAACGAGGCATGGTCAATTGTTTCGGCTTTAATCAATAGCTATGGTGAGAAAAACCTCTCTTTCACTTGGAAACTGTAAGCAAGAATTCTACTGCTCCATCAATGGAGATTGGACTAATGTTTTCCTCGCATGCTTACCTCAACCCTCTATTTGCTGCCAGTGGCCATGGCCCATGAGCATAGGCTTATCAATTGAAACTGAACTTCTTTTCCAATTTCCGGGCCACGCTACATGCCAACTGGAAGCCTAATGCTAACGAGACTTAAGCTACTGTTGCTGGGCTTGAAAACGCAAGTATAATCCTTCTGGACTAACTCCCCATATTTAAACTGCAAGCAATTCCAGTGCATGATTATACATTAAATTGGAGGCCAATTTGATGAAATAAGATTTAAATGCAGTCTTAAAACAATTATAAGAAGAAGGACCAAAATGAAAATAGAAAAATAATTGTGCTTCTCTAGAATTCATGCAAGAAAAAATCTATCTCATCCAAAACTTATCAATTTAAATATTTTTGGTTCCTTTAATTTTAGGGTTTTAGTTTTAGGTCCTAAATTTTAGTTCTCTTTTTACATTTTAGTCCCCATATTTAGAGAGGAGATAGGGAGTTATTGGAAAATGGAGGATAAGAGAGGAGATGATGAATTAGCCATATTTTATCAACAAATAAGTTAATCTTGGTGCCATCAAGTGTCTTTTAACAAAATAAGCATTATCAAGATGTTTTAAATTTTCATCTCACTGAAAAAAACAAATTGAGACTGGAATTTTTTTATTTAATTTTACTTTTGTAAACTGATTTAAATTTATATTTGAGGTTGAAGATGAGTTTATTAAAGTATTTATGGTGCTTATTATGTATTTCAAGAAAAAAAACAGTTAAAATAAATCTTTAGGATGCCAAACCTCAAACTCTAACTTTCCACCATCTCTAATGGCTAAAATATTTACAAGTAAATAATGTATCACCTGTTTAATTTTGGAGCCTAAGCACCTAGCTTTTTTTTACATGACCTTTTAAGTTTTTTTTTCCTTTATTTTGATTAGAATGCATCATACGTAAAGTAATTAAGACTATATTTAAAACATTATTCCATTAGAATACCATTTAATTTTGCTTTTGTTGTTAAATAAGATTATTTAATTGTTTTTATAATATTTGCCAAGGGTGTTAAAGAAAAAAAGCTTAATCTATAATATTTGCATTATTTAACTTATATAATCAGTCAAAGTCAAAGTCAAATAATATAGTAATTACAAATGATTGTTGATTAAAAAACCTAAAAAATAGATATTACGAGTAGGGTGGCAGTCAAAATCTTTGAAACTTGGTCAACATAACCTAGTTTGTATAGTTTGTTTCATTTTAGCCAATTAATTCAATTGATATATTAAGCCTAAATAGTTTGTTACAACATATAAGAAGTTATTGAACTCATAATTTTCTCATAATAATTATTTTTTCCCGTCAATTACATACAAAATATCAAAACAAATTTTTTTGTGTTTTCTGCTTGAAACTTGTTTTTTAGATCATGATAAGTTTTGATTTATTTAAAAAACAATGTTTATGAAGAAAAAACATGTTTTGGTTAAAAAAGAAAGAAAGAACTGTATTGATAAGAAAATGCAATTTAGATTGAATAGATATATTCTTTCTACTTATTTTAAATTATATATTTTTTAAAATATATTTAATTTCTTGTACTTTTAATTTAAAAAAACATGTTATTAATAAAAAAAATGTTTTGGTATAAAAAGGCATAAATAAGTAAAATAACTCATTTAATAAAAAAAATATTTTTAAAGAATTTAAATTATAATCTTTCATATACATAATTTAATTGTAATAAAAAATAAAAATAAATTTTAAAATCCACCATGCGACAAATAACTAGGCTCAACTATAATCTAAAGGTAGTAATGAAAGAAAAAACAATATAAAAACTTTGAATGGACATTTACCAAATAAGAAAAAAGATATTATTTTCATTAGTCTGCTATTTTATAGTTAGAAATATGAGGTTTTTATTATTCTTAATCTATATGTTAATTCATGAAGTGTGGAATCATTTTGAATAAGATTATATTAATCATAAGATTAATACTTTATTCATCCACAAGTGTATATACATGTAAAGATATTTCATTCGAGGACTACATAATAATTTAGTTCATTCATCATATAAGAAGTTGGCAATCTCTATCATTTATAATTTTTAGAAATATATTTGTTTCTTTTCTTATGTATGATGATAGATTCAATTATCATCCATATTTATCATATAAAAGGTTAAACAGAAACTTTCATAAATGATAGTCTTCTTTACTTTATATATTAAGCCTTAATTGACCAAAGCTTTTGCTTGCTTTATTTAGTATATAGTTGTTAACTTTTAATAAAGTCTCATGTCCCTCAAGTTTAGTATTCTAAAGCCTATTATAAGCATATAGATTGCTTGTTATAAATGTATATACCATAAATGATAGCAATTGAAGATTCACAGCTACTAAATGAATAAAAGGTTAGGCCAAAATAATTGGAATGTCAAATGATCAATCTTAATTGACTCTCTATTGAATTTTTTTAACTTTATAACCCAAAAAAATCTTCTTTAAGTTTACGTTTTTTACTATCCAACAAGTGGTGTTCACTTTTATGGTCGTACATAATCATTTCTTCCATATCTTAATTAAAGTTTTCTTGGCTATCTACTTCATCATTATTTTTATTGATATACACATATAATATTTGTTATGGTATTTGATTGTGCATCAAAAATATCATTAGATCTCTTATTTTACATATGTATTTATTGTTTTTATTTGAGTTTTTTTTTTTCTTTTTATAATAATTGATGTGCTTTTTAGTAATGAAGTTTCTTTTAATATTTCAATAGGCTTTTGGAACTTAAATGAATTATTTTAGAAAATTTAACATTGGAATTCATAATAAAGAATTGAAGAGAAATTTAGTTGAAGATTGAAGCAAATCTTGGTTCAAATAAGTGCTCCAATTTTGCCCCAAAAATTAATTCTATTCCAATCCTAGAAAAGATTATTATATGATCTATTTCAAGCCCAAACTTGTTTTATCTTGTGTTCAAACTTCAACCATCAAACACTTAAGGTTTCAATGTCAATCTTAGCCCAAATAATAGGTACATTTGTATCCTTATTTGATGCTTAAATTCAGCCTCCAAATCAGCCTAAGCACGATCCATGATCTTACATGTCCACATAATAAATAACATTTAATTTATTTTAGGTAATCCATGTTCCAAGAGGGTAAGCAAATGGATGAAAAATTGGAGGAAACATTGTTATATTATTTTAGGTAAAAAAAAAAAAACAACTCATAAAGGAGGAAAAAATATGCACTAAAGTGTTCTCCAAGCTGATTTGATTTGATTTTTCAGAACACCTTCTAAAGTGTTCTCCAAGCTGGTTTGATTTGATTTTTCAGAACACCTGTCAGTGTTCTGCCTATAATTTTTTATTCAGATGTTCAAATGAGTTATTCTTTAATGATTTAAAAAGCTAACAAAATGACCTATGCATATGTCTCCAATAGCCATCTCCAAGGGAGGCTTGGGAGAGGGTCGAATTGCTATCCAAAGTTAGTGTCATATTTATGTTAGAATTTTTTCCGAAATAGTGTCATGTTCTTCTTTGTAAATTTCAGTTTTTTAGTTTGTAAAACTTATTATTCAAGTTTGATTCAAGCTATTTCATGTTTATTAAATTATTTTTATATATAATCATGGTTGGCTAATCTCTTATTTGGATCCAAATTAAGGATGATGATGATTGAGGTGAGTTCTTTAATATATAAATGAATTTTAATGTTAATTTTCTCAATTTCTTCATGAATGTTTTATTATTGCAAATAAATTTTAGAAATCATTTAGATAATTTTATAATCTTGAATTTTTATGCACAAACCTTAGTTTTGGTATAAAAATTGTTTGATTTAATATTTTACTTAATATGAAAGACTCGTTCATTTTTAATTAATAATCAATCTTCAACTTTTAAAACTTTATTGTAATATCTTCCAATCTAATATCACCATGGTTGATATTAGGTTGAGTTATCTTATATATGTTGAAGGAATCACCAATAAATCACTATTAAAATTGATTTGGAATCAAGACTTATATTTTCTTGTCATTTAAAATCCATTAATTATTTTCAAACAAGTTATTGTTAATTTAATTTCTCTTGAGTTTTTTTTTTATTATCTAGCTTAATTTCCAGATCTAGCTCTTTGTAGATATGACCTCGATCTTACCGAGTTAATTGTTATATCACACACTCGTGCACTTGTGAATTAAAACAAGCCGATCATAAAAAGCGGTCAAGCAGTATTGATATGTGACAATCAAACCATTGATTCTTAAAGGTTATGATAGTAGACGTATATGTTCGAGTTTCATTCATTTAGTCTTTTTAGCTTAGTTTTCTAGAGATTTCAAATTTTATAGTTTTAATTCAAAGCAAGTTTATATTTTTCTAGTTTAGCCTTTTATTACTATATATGTATGGGATAAAAGTCAATCATGGTTACATATGTATGGGATGAAAGTCAAGCATGGTTTTTAAAGTTATAAAGCTTTGCCAAATCATTTTTTTTACTTTAATCCAAATAAAATTGAACCTTTTACATGCAGTTTATACTAGATTGAAACTTTCCATTCAATTTTTATCTATTGGATGGTTGTTGTGTGCACATGTAGCCATGTAGAATGGGCTCGATCATTGGAAAACTAAAATAAAATAGTTTTATTTGATTAAGGGTTTATTTGTCATGAAAAATAGATTGGAAGAAGAATGAATAGAGAAAAGAAGGGAAGAAAAAGAAAATATGCATGGTTTACCATCTTTTTGGTTGTTTGACTCATAAAAAAAAGGCCAAGAATCAATTCATCAAATCATTGAAAATTATTAAGAAAAAATAGGAGTATATGCCATCAATCCAAGTAAATTGAAAAGGTTTGAGGGATCTTTCCATTCCCTTATTAAATCCTTATGAAATATACCTAATCCTTTCTTTCCCAACAAACAAATAGATTGTACAACATTTACAAAATATATTATTTTATTTAACTAAATATATACATTAGATAGACTATGCATTTAGTCTAGAGAAACTATTTCAATTCACATATGTAAAATGAAAGAATAGAATATGCAGAGTTGAAGGAAGGAAGGAGTCAGTTAGCAACAATAATAATTATCAGAAATGGTTAGGAATACTTTTAATCATGTTTCATATTCTTTTAGTAACAATTAAGTGAATCAGTTACATTAGTTATAATGGAGGGAATTGGTTAGATGGTAAGATGAATAAGGGTGACTTATATATAATAAATGTAAAGAATTTCTTTTATGTGTAGCAAGTAATCACAAAACTATCAATTCAGTCATCTCTTCTTCTCTTCTCTTTTTCTCATTATTTACGTTCTTTCTCTTAAGCTACTTGTTAAGGATTGACCTTAAAAATTGGTATTAGAGCAAATCCAAGACCATTAATCAATTCTATATTATTTAAAACTAAAAATTATAGCAAAGAACAATGGGGTGAAGGTTAAGAAATAACATTGTAGGAAACTTGATAAATAGATGCATAAAATTCATCAAGATTTTTTAGAGTTTATGGTAAAAAGTAAGGAAAGATTGATGGATTAAGAGAAGAAGATTGATCAAATCAATTTAAAGATTGAAGTTTTGACAAACCAAATTCAATCTCTTCTAGCTAATCAAATAGAAAATATGGATGTTGAAGTCGATTCTAAATGAATCTTAACTACTTCATCAATAGAAAAAAAAAATTTAGAACTAACAACAATCAAGAAGGAGTGTAGCAAATCTAGAACTAACAACAATCAAGAAGGAGTGTTATATAGATTTATAAGCTATAATCATAGAGCTTATATAGATAATTAAGATCATAAGACTGGATATAACCCTACACTATTAAGAATTGATTTGCCAACTTTCTAGAAAGATCATCCTAGGGGTTGAATAAGAAAGTTCAAGAAATTATTTAAACTAAACTTTATTCTTATACATTAATAGGTTAAAGTGGCTTTTCTATACTTAGAATGCAATGTAAATATTTAATTTGAAGGATACACATGTGGAAATGAATGTCTAATTAGTTAGGATGAATTTCTTAAAGCTATCAGTAAAAGGTTTGGCATAATTCAACAAGCTGGTATAAGAAAGAAGTGCAGATTATTATATGGAGAAACTTGAATATTGTTGTGTCTCCAGTTTATTAATGAATTGAAGGAACATGTCAAGTTAGTGTTAAAGATTCTCAAGCTAGTGACTTAAATGTTAGCCTTTGAACAAGAAAAATGACAAGAAAAGTCAAATAACACCTTAGCTGGAAGAAATAAAATTGTTCAAAAAACCAGTTTTATATTTAACATGGAAGGATCAACTAGTAACCTCTTGATTAAGCAGTTTAATCAATTCAAAAGTGAGGTTTAATAGGGACCGAAACACTCTTTTAAAACTTTATATGAACAAAAAAAGAAGAAGATTAAGGCAACATTTTAAAATATGGTGATAAATTTATGTTTGGACATTAGTATAATGTTAAAGGATTGCATGATTGAGGATGTTGATGAAGAAAGTGAAGAATTCATAGATGTTAAAATAGAGAATAATAATGGAAATATTATAAAAGATAAGAAAGTTGAAAAGGATGGATTGTCATTAAATGCCTTAGTTGATATTTATGCTCATAACACCATTAGGATTAAAGAAAGCTATCAAGGGAAGGAATTGGCTATTCTGATTGATAATAGAAGCACTCATAGCTTCATCAATGTAGTTAAAGTTACTACTATTAAGACTATTGTGTCAGAAATAATTGTAGTAAATGGTAATGTTACGTTGTGTGATACACGCACCCCTAGATTTAAATGGTTTATTCAAGATTACAAGTTCAATGCAAATTTGAGGGTATTAAAATTAGTAAGATGTGATCCTATGTTAGGAGTGGATTGACTACGAATTTATTCTCCAATCTTATTTGACTTTATTAAAATAAAAATATCATTTGGAAAGGAAGGTGGAATGATAGAACTAAAAGGTATTGTAGATGGGGTTGGTCTATAAATCATGATGATAGGAAAAGTTAAAAAACGTTTAAAGAAAATTATGATGAGATATTTTGAACAATTTTTTTTAATAAAAGCAATAGATAAATCAAAAGTTTTAAAAAATATTTTAAAAAATTAAAAGCTACTAGAGGACTTTTCATATATATTTAAAAAGCCTAAAAAGTCTTTCACCGGTTAAAAGGTTTGGTCACAAGACTCCTTTAAAACTAGAAGCACAACCAATTAATTACAAGCTTTATAAGAGTTCTTTATTCATAAAGGAGAGATAAAAATAGTAATGAAATAAATGCTCGGAAGTGGAATAATTTAACAATGTTGGTCTTTTGTTTCACTATGTTTCTTGTAAAAAAAAAAAAGATGGCACCTAGCGTTTCTATATGGATTAGATGTCGTATAATGAATTAACAATGAAGAACAAGTTCTCAATTCCACTGATTGATGATTTACTGGATAAGTTAAAGGGTTTTAAATTCTTCTCCATGCTAGATTTAAGGTTTGGTTATTATCACATTTGTATGTGTAAAAAGGATATAGAAAAAACTACATTTAAAACTTATCAAGGAAATTACAAATTTAAGTTAATGTCATTCCGATGAAAAATGCACCTACAACTTTTCAAACATTAATAAATGATATTTTAGAACTATTTTTTTTAAAAGCTTGTTTTAGTGTTTTTCAATGATATATTGATTTATATTTTTACTTTAGAGTTATAAGTAAACCACTTAAGACATGTTAGAAACTTAAAATGTTAATTAATTATATGTAAAAGATCCAAGTTAGTGAGCAAAAAGTTGAATATATAAGGCATGTAATATCAACAGAAAAAATAGCAACAAATTCTAAGAAGATTGATGTGGTGAGAAATTATCTAGTACCTGAATCATTGAAAGAACTTAAGGGGTTTCTTAGGATAGCTTGTTATTATAGGAAATTTGTTACATGTTTTGGGGTTATTAGCAAACCATTAATAGATTCGCCAAAGAAAAATAACTTTGGACGACATGGAAAAGCATAAAAAGTTTCTGATCATCTTAAGAAATCATTATATAAAAGCTTCAGTCTTAGTCTTGCTTGATTTTGATAAAAGATTTGTATAAGAAATATATGCATGTGCTACAGGATTAGTAACAGTACTTAGTCAATAGGAAAATCTTTGCCTTTTCTTAGCAAGGCTTTGGGTCTAAAACATTTTGGACTATCCATTTATGAGAAGGAGTATTTAACAATTTTAATGTTAGTAAAGAAATAGAAACATTATTTAGAATATAAATAATTTATAATTCAAAATGACCATGAAAGCATAAAGTATTTTTTGAATCAAAAAATTCATAAAACAATTTAAAAAATATTAACTAAGTTGTGGGTACTAAAATGCTGGAATTCTATTGGAGGAGAAAGATAAATAAGGTTGCAAATGTTCTTTCTGAAAGAAATAATCATAAAGAAAATGAAAGAAAAGATAATAATTTTGGAGTAACGGCTAAAGTAATGTTAATAAGGTATGAAGAAGTATATAACTTTTACAAAAATGATAATTTGTTATAGGATATTCTTACTAGCAAAATGATTTATACTAATATGTAGTTTGAGTATACTTGTATGGATGGTATTGTGAGGTATGAAGAAAGAATTGTAATTGGAGATAAAGGAGTATTAAGGGAACAACTAGTTAAAGATGCACATGACTCTTATATTGAAGGTCATATTGGAATTCAGAACTCGTACAAAAAATCTTATTTTTATTGTTCATTTATAAAGAAGTTAGGGAAAAAGATAGTAGAGCAATATGATTCATGTAAGCAAGCTAAAATAGCAAGAGTGGCTTATTCAAGTATGTTACATCAATTACAAACTCCAATAGGAACTTAAAAGGATATCATTATGAATTTCATGAAAAGATTACAAAAATTTGAAGGGAAAGATATAATCATGTTAATTGTTGATACATTTACAAAACATGGGTATTTTATAGCACTAGTTCATTCATTTTTAAAACAAGGTGGTGCTTAATTGTTTATGGATTACTTTTACAAGTTTTATGACCTATTTATAACCATAATGATTGGCATAGATAAACTTTTTAAAATTCTATTCTAGATAAAATTATTCAATAAGTTTAGAATTAAATTATTGATAAGTATTGCATCTTACCATTCACATGCCACTAAAAAAGATGCACAACCATATACAATCCTAAAACATGATTTATGTGGTTGTTTCTTATATAATGATGCTATAATATTAATTTTCATTCGGTTATTGAAATTAACTTATTTTAGGTTTTTTAATGGATATTTACTTCTAAATAAAAAAATGATTAATATTGAGTCTATCACAGTTAATTAAAATTAACTTATTTTAGGTTTTTTAATGGATATTTACTTCTAAATAAAAAAATAATTAATATTGAGTCTATCACAGTTATTGGAATGGAAAAATTGATACAAATTATAATTAATATGAATCAAGTGTTGAGGTTCTAGTTAGAAATAGCTAATAATAAAATGAATCAATTAGCAAATAAAAAAAGATTTAAGTAAGAATTTATAAAAACAGATTGAATATCTTTGAAATTACAACCATCGCTCCCGAGAAGAACCTGAAGCTTAATCCAAAATATTATGGTCCTATGAAATCATTCAAGGGGTGGGGATTGTGACTCACAAGATAAAATTACCATAAGGAAGTTCAACCATCTTGTGTTTCATGTTTCCCTCCCAAAAGAGAGAATAAAAGAGGAAGTTGTAACTTCTTCAACATTATTAGTGATGGATGAATTAGAAAGGCGAAGGTTTGTCCTGTTGCAATCTTGGACATTAAGCTTATGAAGACAAAAAAAGATTATGGTGGTAGGATTAATTCAGTGGTTCGATTCATTTTCCATAGATGCTATACACAAGGAATTAGAAAAGATTAAGATGCAGTTTTCTAAATTTTTGCGTAGATTCTTTAAAGGGGAGGGTATCGTTATAATTCGCGCATGCAAAATGAAAAAATGACATGTAGAATTAAAAAGATCAATAAAGATGGTTAGAGAGTTAAGTTTTGTAAGCTTAGTACCCAAAAGGCAACCTTCAAACGGGTGTTTTAGTGTGCATTGACCTCGGACATTCAAAACCCTCAAATCCTTGGACTAGGTCTCCCAGCCCAAATAAGCAGACGACACACCGCACAGCACAGCACAGCACAGCAAACATGGGGACAGCGACAGCGATGGAGGTCGAGGAACCAAAATCAAAGAACCTCGGATTAAAAAACTCAATTCAAACGAACTTCGGCAACGACTACGTCTTCCAAATCGTCCCAAAGGATGACTGGTCATCAATGGCGGTTTCTCTATCGACGAAAGCAGTGAAGCTTTATTCTCCGGAGACAGGTCAGTTCCAAGGAGAGTGTAAAGGTCACTCTGATTCTATCAATCAAATTTCATTCTCCGTGTCATCATCTTCTTCGTCTCCGCATGTTTTGCATTCCTGCTCTTCTGATGGTACTATCAGAGCTTGGGACACCAGAACTTTCCAACAGGTACTACCCCTTTGCCTTTTCTTTTCATTCTCTGTACGTTTGTGTGTGTGTGTGTGTGTATGTATTTTCTTAATGCTTTGATTTTTGATGATTTGCAGGTTTCGTGTATAAGCGCTGGCTCTTCTCAAGAGATTTTCAGCTTTTCATTTGGAGGTTCTAATGATAATCTTCTTGCTGCCGGGGCCAAGTCTCAGGTTCTAAAAATTTCATATTAGTACATGTAATTCTAATTAAATAGATGTTCTTTCTTTTTTTATGTATTGTTTGATGATTTAGATATGGGTTTTTTGGAAATTCAGATACTTTTCTGGGATTGGAGGAACGGGAAGCAAGTTGCATGTCTGGAGGAATCTCATATTGAAGATGTCACTCAGGTTTCTTTCTTTCTTTCTTTAACTTGATAGGAAGTTTGTTTCATTTCTTATTGCTTAATTTTTCACATGACTATTTATTTAGAAAGTTTAAATACGAATTTCCAGTAGAACGTTAACCTAGGTTTGGTTTTGCAACTTCTATGGTTGAAGCTGAAGAATATGTGATTACATGTAGGAAGCTGCTCCAATATTGGTGGCGTTCACTCAGAATGTAATGCATTATTTTCTTCTTAATCCTAAGGTGTTTACAGTTGTGGTTGTGGTTGTGGTTGGATCATCATTTCTTTGTCATCATTTGTGACCTGGAATGTAGTTTCTTTTTACCCAAACCGTGATGCTCTTTGTGACTGCCTGAGATAACCAATTAGATAGTTTATTTTAGTTAAACAAATCAAAAGGTATAAAATCGAATGCCTTACAAAGATTTATAAAATTAGACTTAAAAATACAGTCATATGCCAGGATTTCTAGGGGGAAAACATTCATGAAGCGAGCCATTTATCACTGCTGGGTTATATAGTACTTACAAGATATATCTGCAACACACACACTTGATATACCATCAACATTATGGCACTGACATGGTGTTGTTCAAAATGGCTTCTATGCTTTTTTTTCTGGTATGCATTATATTGCCAGTTGACCTGAGCTGAAGCATCTGTTAACTATCAGCGATTTGTCTCTAAAGATTTGCCAAGTTCATATTTTCTGGACTGCTAGTGTTCCTGTTTACTAACTGGAATAATTTATGGATACATATTTTCATCCGTGAATTTTGTTTTTGTTCTATTTTGTCATGACTCGCTGACTTTTAACAGGTCCGCTTTGTCCCTGATAACCGAAACAAGCTTCTTTCAGCTTCTGTTGATGGATTGATGTGTATATTTAATACTGATGGAGATATCAATGATGATGATCATCTGGAATCGGTAAGTAAGTGCAGGCAATCATTACTGCGTAAATTCATTTCTAGTTTTACATGTATGAGTTCATGGAAAGATAAAACAAATTGTTAGGTATTTTATGATGTCCAAATGGCATACTTATCAAAGCAGTTGTTTGTCCGTTCAAGTAACAATTGCTGACAATTCCTTAATGTACTATATTCATCATAAGAGCAATACTATTCAACTCACAGTAACTATATTGTGGGTTGTGTATCATGCAACATGCTTGAAAAGGAAAACAAAGACATTTTGTTCTTTGGAAATGAAAAAAGAAAAGCATCAATTTTTTAGTTTATGGAAAACGTTTTTGAGAGTATAGTTGGGACATAGTCTTTCAATTTAAATTTTAGCCTGCAGCTGCAGTAAAGGTTGTATGCTTGAATTTAAAAAATAAAATTATGAAAGGGATGTAGTTGCATATGCAACTGATTTTTGAATTTTTTGTACAATGTTCCTTTAGTTTGTGTCTCCATTTTTCATTATATTTATTGCAATACATTCCCCGTTTGTTTGCTGGAAAGTAGTTTTTTTTTTAAAAGTGAATTATTTTCTGATGTTTGGTAGTGTAATGAAAAATAAGTTAGAAAACATTTTCCAATGTTTGGTTATGTCATAGAAAATGAGCAGGAAAATAACTTATTAATGTTTTATTTTTTTTAATTTTATTAAAATAATAAGGAACAAATCTTACAAATTAAAAGGTTGAATGAGAATGAAGTTGAAAAAAAAATAATTTCATAAATTATCTCAAATAAAATAAATAATAATCAAAATAATAAAGATCAAATCTAAAAAACTAAAACATTAAAAGATGAAGAAATTAAAATAATAAACAAACCACCCCGGCCCATAATACTTATAGTCTTTCCCCATGCATATTTCAGATGTAACTGTTACAATCTTGCAGGTGATTAATGTCGGTACTTCAATTGGGAAAGTAGGGTTTTTTGGAGAGACATATAAGAAGCTTTGGTGTTTGACATATATCGAAAGTTTAAGGTAATGTTGGTCTCTATTGGTTCTTCGTAACAGTGGAAGATGGTTTTATTATGCTGTCAGTGAAAAATGGAATTTTGCAAAATCATAAAAGAGAAAAAAAGGGACAGAGAGTTCGTGTAACCATGCATGTTACATCTAAAACTATCTTTTTAGTAAACTAGAATTCCCACCTAACCTTTGAATATTAACTTTTGTTCTTAAAAACAAAACTACAGTATTTGGGATTGGAAGGATGCAAGAAATGAAGCAAACCTGCTGGAAGCCCGTTCATTAGCCTCTGACAGTTGGACACTAGACCATGTAAGTTTTTCCCTTATGATGGAATCCACTTGTATTTAGTGGATTGCCAAAAACAAATGTATTTTTTGTCACATGCAGTGTATCTTTTCTGTAAATTGGATGTATCATAAACTGTTGTATTTAGATGATGTACTAGAACAAGCAGCTCTTCTAAGAGCAAGCAAAAATGGTTTAGAATTTGGTTATCGTTTTCTAGCTTATTTTCCAATCATATCTGAAATTTTCAAAGACAAAAATGGTTGAGAAAACTCAAACAGTTACTGTAACCATCAATTTTGGAGGCCAAAACTCACTCATGGTTTATGAAACTGTCCAAGATACAAGACATATGATGGTGCTTGTATTAACATCCCCACTGCTTATTGGGCATGTAATAAACTATTCTCAAGTTTAGGTTACTTGTCCTTGTAGTCATAAAAATTGTGCTCACTGATAAAAGTTTTGAGATTTCTGGTTTTTGTTTGAAGAGTTCTCAGGCTTCCATGTTTAAAAATTGTCATGTAGACTAAAGTTAAAGTTACTTGACCTTATTAGCAATGGAATTGACTATACTCAAGTTTTAGTTGCTCATCCTCGTATTAACAATATTGTAGACAAATAAAACTTCCTGAGAATTATGGTTAGAAGAGTCCTTAGGCTTCCATCTTTTGCAACATTTCTTGGTCATACAATGCTATGTAGAATTGAATACATGGATCAGAAGACTGAACAAAGTGGATATCTACTAATGTATGAATAGATGGACTACCGTTGGTGTTAATATTTTTTTTTTTTTCAATTGTGCTGCTGACTTCATATTCCTAGTTTAAACTGCTCTGATGTCTTGGCAGGTTGATTATTTTGTTGATTGCCACTACCCAGGAGAAGGTGAAAGTTTATGGGTAATTGGTGGCACTAATGCTGGTGCTTTAGGTTATTTTCCTGTAAATTATAGAGGAGTGGGGACAATTGGGTCTCCAGAAGCAATTCTTGGAGGCGGCCACACAGGTGTTGTCAGGAGTGTATTGCCCTTGTCAAGCATGAAGGGGAGACTCGCCCAAAGCCAGGGCATATTTGGATGGACTGGTGGTGAGGATGGTCGATTATGTTGCTGGTTGTCTGATGATTCTACTGAGATAAATCGATCCTGGATTTCAAGTGCATTGGTTATGAAACCATCAAAGGCTCGCAAGAAAAATAGGCATAATCCGTACTAGACAGCCTCCATGCGGTGTCTTCTCAAACTCCTACATCCCCTGTTTTCTCTAGTTTCTTTCAACATCTGTTTCTTTCGTTTTCCCTCTTTTTTTGGGCACTGTATTTTCAGTTTTGTAGTTTAAGAACATCATGGCGTATGCTGTGTATCATTAGTGAGTTCCAGCACAAAGCAATGGAGAGTGAAATGCCTGCCCGCCCTTTTTGCTTGAACTTGTTTCTCAGTTGAAATGCCTTGTTTCCTTTTCTTCTTGTTTTTTTGTTTTTTTTTTCAAAAATAAAGAAGGTTGGCAATTTATTGGGACGATATCACTGGGATTGGGATAGGTTTTATTCAGATGGTTGCTATTTAAAACTGGGTGTGAATATTTAAAACTCTTAACAGATGAATAATATTTAAAATATAATCCATGGATATTGATATTATATGTTTTAGATTAGATTAGAAATGAGCATAAGAAGCATTGTTAGAAAGTGCCCCTTCGGAATGTGACAGCAGAATAGCGGCTCCTACTGCAATGGCGGTCGCACAAGCTTTATACTGTTTGAGCTTTCATAAACAAGTAGCATTGTACCTAACAGACACCACGCGGTCCTGTACTTGACGCGGGACAGACAACCGTATCAAAAACCAGCCAGCAGGCTAAGGACCAGAGACGAGGGCGAGGGTTAAGCATTCAGGGTTTTTTTTTTTTTTTTAACTAATGAGCACCTTTTTTCTTTTTAGAGAAACCATAAGAGTTTTTGTAGTTTGTAGTGATATTTTCTACATTACAATAAGAGAAAAAAACCCTGCACTACAACTGGACCAAAATCGTCCAAAGATAACAGATAGCTTACTTGTTTTGAGCATCTAATATGTCCTCCCTCCAATCACCACTAATTATTTTTATTACTGTACTTGAATTTGACTTGAAAAGATTTTTTAATAATATTAATAAGTCACACAAACTTTGAAGAGTAAATCATAATTGTTATAAAAAATAAATAAGTCACACAAACTTTGAAGAGTAAATCATAATTGTCATAAAAAACAAGTAAATCACACACCAACTTTGTAACCTACTTCAATCATTGATGACTTTTCTTAATACAATTGAATTCATCTAGTTAAAAATTCAAAAACAAAAAATTTATAATATTGATGATATCATAATCAAAACTTGAGATCTCTTTCTTCCTCCCCTCTCCTTATGGAAATGTGATGTCCATTTCATAATTTCATTGAAATGTTGCTTTTCTAAATAACAAGTTTGAATAAAAAAATTTCAAACCATGTTTTTTTACTAATTTTTTTTTTAAAAAGTGCTAATGTTCAAAAAAAAATAATCAAAAGATAAACCAGAGAATCAACTAGTGAATGACTAAACCAGTAACGCAAGGCAAATTCACAGAAGGCAAATCAGAATACAAGCTCTTCAATTCTGTTTCTATGTAATGCTTCCTATACCTATATCAGTTCTGGAAATCAACCATTAAACAGAAATATGCTATAGAGAGCATTTCACATGGAAAATCGGGCCTAAAAGCAGCAAACTTGCCCCAGCAGATGGGCACCCATCGCCTGCTTTAGCCCCGGCCTCGGCCTGCACCTGTCACCAGAAAGTAAAATGAAATGCTGGCATTGGGTAGAATTAAGTTTCTGACAATATGATGCATGTGCTGACCAACAAAGCCACCGATCCAACCATTCATGATGCTAGAAAAAAGAGTAGCCCGTCAAATCACAAAGCTGTGTTCACTTTGAATACCAACAACTTGCAACTTGTGGCAATGTAATATGATGGTTTACATTTGATAATGTGTGCTTATAGCTAAAACGAATCGTGCAAGTTTTTTCTATTCAGTTACTCTAGTTAAGTCTTACCTCTGCTCCCACCAATCTTTCCACCTGGACCACCTCTGCCACGACCTCCACCCATGCTCTTAGCAGCTACATCTTCCAGGCCGCGCCCAATCCCTTTTGCAGGCCTTCCACCAGGACCATCTTCTCTACCTCTTCCTCTTCCACGCCCTACTCCAGGTGGCTTCCGATCTAAGAAAAAAGATCAGATCAAATAAATTTGCAAGGTTCTGCCTTTCTCAATGTGCAGAGCAGAAGGCAGAAAATTAAATCAATCAACCAACCAACAAAATCACAAATTTCAGCTTTTCTGAATTTGTAAAACACAAAGAACACAGAACTTGATGCAGAGCATAAAGTTGTATAAACAACTACAAAATAACCAAAACACTACTCAGTACAAGAATCTTCACATGCTAAGCTAACTTTCATCCATTTTAATAAAAAAAATAACAGTTCCACTGGTTTCAACTGACCAAGTTCCTGAAGACACTACGTTTCTTCCAAAATATTGCATTTCACTATCAATATCTCTTTATTCATTGACAGATTACAGTAAAAGACCATGATTTAGAAAAGGTAAAGCATACCTGAGCGACTCTTGATTTCTTCCTGAACTTTATCAATTACCTAAAAGACAAATGAAGAGCATTTGATGAGCAAAATAGCCATCAAAACATCAATAAGAACGAAGGAATGAGCCATACAGCAATAAAGACTCGACGGTTTCTCAAAGCATCAGTTTATTATCAAAATCTCTTCCAGTAACAAATTTCACAAACATATTGTAATCAGGGTACTATGAAGTGACAATGCTATCATGGAAATCTTGCAAAGCAGATAAAATCTACATATTTGACACCACTTTGGCCTGTTTTTGTCAGTGGTTTCACCCCTTTTCACGTGTCATTCATAGAATATGGTATTTACATATTTGAATGTCATATGGAAATTTCATGTTAGCTATTCTTCACAACTGGTTAAGAAAAAAAACATGGCAAACATAATAGGCACCTCATCAGGAACTCGAAGATACTTAATAGTATTCCCACGAATGTAGCATTCAGGCATCCGCCAAAACCTATCTCCATCCTACATCAAATCCCAGCCAAACCCAATGTGTCAGCCTCAGGGAAATAAAAACCCTTTTTTTTTTCAAAACAAAAACACCAAAAATTAAATAAATAACCAAAAACACTGGCACCTTAGAGGTACAGATAACTTCACGGAGATGGATGTTCATCCAAGTATCACAATTGACCAAATGCCCATTGTAAGTCTCTCCGTTTTTCAATTCCACCAACTGTTACAACATACAACCACCATGAATTACAAGCTGCATAAAAAAAAATGAAAAAAGGCCGTAAAACAAGGTATACAAATTTGCAGAAAATTCTGGATTCATATGGTCAAATGACACGACAAGAAAAACAGGCATCTCTTTCTTACCATTGGGTGGCCTTGAGCAGTCTTTAGTAAAGAAAGAGGAAGCTGCAGTTAACACACAAAAAAAAATATTAAGTGTCAAAGAAAACAAGAGAAAGACAGAAAGTTTTCAAATCAAAGACAGTTGAGATGGTTACCATGTTTTTTAGAGCAAAAAAGAAAAATCAAGCAACCTGCAAGAAAAGCCAGGGTCAATAACATAAAATGAACGCATCAAAAGGGGTGGGAAATTTTAAAATCTAAAACAGATCGAGGATATTAGGGTTAAAGAAAATTCGGTTTTTAGTTGTTAAAAACCTTGGTTTCTGAAGAGAATTTATCGAAGAAGATGAAGGGGTTTATGCAAAAGAGAGAGTGTAAGAGAAGAAAAGAATAGAAGGAGAGGAGATTGGAAATTTACCGACTAAAGCGATTTCAATGGAGAAGACGAGCGAGCAGCTTCGATCTCCCTAACTCTATTTGAAAATTGAAACACTAGCCAAGCGGGTGTTCCACTATTATTATAGAATTAGTATTAAAAATTAATATTGCTGTTGAATGTAGTTCTTTGTACCATTATTACTAATATTTTTCTCTCTTCCCACTAATAATTTACCTTTTAATTTATTAATATATCAAACATTTTAAAAAACCACTTTTTCACCTTTAAAAATTATACTTTAATAATTATTTCTATAATAATTTGTTCTCATTTTTAATTTCCTATCAAACGTTAGATAGCAATTATTATGTTGGTCAATAGCCATTAATTCAGTGCATGCTTATGATTTGGGTTGTAATATGTAAATTATGTGATGGGTAATTTTGCTAAGTTAATTTTTATTGCTTTCTAAGAATGAGTTAAATTGCTAAGTTTATGGAGATTTTGTTTTTGTGGTTCAGCTGGTTTTTCAGACTGTTTTTTATATGAAAAAATATAAAATTAATTTTTAAATATTTTTTAATGATTTTGATGTATAATATAAAATATTAAAAAAATATTATTTTAATATATTACCAGCTAAAAAGTAATTTTTACAAAAACCTTTTATCTACATTACAAAAAAAAACACATATATTAAATGTCATTATTTGTAAGCTATATCATAATTATTTTTTGTGAAATAAAAAAATGTAAGGATAAAAAGGAATTTGCACACTTACATGATTCATTTTATAATCCAATAAAAATGAAGTTAAACATATAATTTGATTATTTTATTGTTTTTTAGATTTTAATTTTGAATTTACACGGAGGTCAAGAATTTGGATCATCTATCGCAATATATTTGGATAAACTTCAAACTGTAAACTTAAGTTTGCTACTAAACAAGAATAAGATGCTCTAAAGTTTTCATTGCTAAGAAATTAAGAACAATTACAACTTCAGCTACAAACCTGGATTTGGGTTAAAATGTTTGGAAATGTAAACTAACTCGTGTTTTTAAAATACTTAAATTTTTTTATATATTTTGGATCGTTTTGATGAACTGATCTCAAAAATAATTTTTTTTAAATAAAAAAAATATCATTTTGATGTATTTTAGCTTGAATAATACTTTGAAAAACAACCGTAATCACACTCCCAAATAGACAAGCACAACAAACTAAAATAAGCATGATAACAACATAAGTAACTCTTAACATCGGCCTCCTAATTTGTGTAGAAAATAATTTACAATTAAACTTCAACTTTACTCCTTCTTAAACAAAGTGATGTGATGAACAAACTCCAATCATGCTTCTAATCTTCTCCAACACGGGTTCTTTAGGAGGTTTTATCATGAAAACAATAGCTTGGTCTTCACTCTTACAAAACTTCAACTCAATCTTACTATTTTTACATAGATTCCACAAAAAACAATATCTAACATTGATATGTTTACTCCTTCAATACATAACTAGATTTCTTAAAATTCTGATTATTGAAACATTATTGCAATAAATTATTAGTGAATCTTATTGTTGACTATCAAGAACTTTTAGCATCATTCCCAGCCAAATAGCTTGACTTTAATAATAGATAATGTCATAATTTGCTAGTTATTTGAGGGGCATGAAAATGCACCTAATCATATAAAAAAAAACATTTTCAGAAATGCTCTTATGATCATTAATTCTCCATGCATAATCATTGTCAATAAAACCAAGAAAACTCGACTTAATTTCATTTTTATAAAGGATTCTAAAATTAATTATGCCTTCAAGTAATAAAAGATTATATATTTTAGCTACCCTAGGATGCATTCTTGTATGACTCTCCATGTATTAACTTCATCGTGCTCATGGAATACATGATAACAGGCCTTATTGAAACCATATACATCAAAATTCCAACTATTTACTTGAAAGAAATAAGTGTTAATGTCATCTTTTTTGTTGTAAATAAGATCTTACTCAACTTCAATCCTATCTTTATTGGAGTTCCAACTGGATTACAGTTTAGCATCTGAAACCATTCCAACAATTCTAAAACATGTTTGTTTTAACAGATAAAAATATATTAGTCGGTAATTATACTACTTTTATACCAATAAAGTAGTGTATTGGTTCTAGATCACTTATATCAAACTCTTTTATCATAAACTTTTTGCATCATCAAACATATGGATGTTGTTTCCGGTATATATTAAAATATAAACATAAAAGTAAACAATTAGTATTTTACCTTTATTATCAACCTTAACATAAAAATTTTGCTCATATAGATACTTTTGAAAACTTGTTTGACAAAGTATGCTTCTATGTAGTCATACAAAGCTCGTTGGTACTTGTTTTAACTTATAAAATGCTTTATTTAATCCAACAACCTTATTCTCTTTGCCTTGTTATACATAACCTAAAGGTTGGTCTACAAACATGTGTTCTTACAATTCATTGTGTATAAGAGCAAATTTTACATGTAGTTGAATAGGCTAAGAGTTCTGAGTTGTGAGAGAGATTATCAAATGAATAGTGTTTTGCCTTGCAACTAGGATAAACACTTCTTTATAGTCGACACCATATTTGTGCTTGTATCTTTTCTTTTTTTTTTATCAAATAGGCCTTGTGCTTGCCCACTTCTCCTTTCTAATTTAGTGTGGTTTTATAAACCCATTTCACATTGATGGTCTTCTAACTTCTAGGCAAATTAATTAACTCTAATGTGTCATTTTTCTTAATAAACTTAATTTTAGCATCCATTGCCTTTTTTTTTTTCATTTTAAGTCCTCAATTACTTCTTCAAATATGAGAGGATTAAAATCTACAAATAAAGTAAAATGTGCGATGGTATTTGAGAGTTGATGTCCACTTACATAATCAATAATCCAAGTTGTTCTCTTTCTTGAACATTGATTTTGAGGTGGCTAATCATCTATAGGCTGAATATTTACAGAAAATATTTCACTAAAGGACTGCTGCTGCATTTCAATCTTATTATCTATAATAGCAGAGTTTGTTGGAAGTTACAGTTGTTACTGATTGCCTTCTTCAATCGAGTTCCATATATTTTCTTCATTAAAAACTATATCTTTGCTTGTAATCACCTTTTTAACAACTAGGTTGAATAATTTGTAGGCTTTTAAATGTTTTGTAACTTTAAAGAAGAAATATTTTGCACTTTCATCATTGAGTTTCTTCCTTTTTTCATTTGGAATGTGTGTAAATGTTATGCATCCAAACTTTTTATAGTGATCCACAACTACTTTTTATCTATTTCAAGCTTCCCCAATATCATATTTCTAAAAAAAACAATGTAAGGCATTTGTTCAATATATAAATGGACCATAAGATTGTTTCAGGTAAAAAAAAAAAAAAGGAAATTCCCCCTTAACCAACAAGCTTCTAACCATATTAAGAATGATTCGATATTTTCTCTCAAATAAACCATTTTAAATATGTCAAATACGAAACAAGAGAGTTATAAAATTATGTCATTAAACACTCTAATGATCTATATTGAGTAATATATCATTAGTGATTAACATGGTTATATATTGTATTTCAAAATCAAGTATATAGTGTTAATTATGTGCTTATAATTTGTTAATTGATTTTATATCAAATATCTTAATAAGAATACATCTACTATCTAACTCACATCACATGTAAATTGACAAGGAAGCATGCCCGCACGCTATAGCATGGGAGCCTTTTATTTCCATAAAAATATCAAAAAAATAATATAAGATCCTAAGAAATTAGATTATAAGGCAAACTTAAGAGAATTGGGTGAGGATGCCGGATTAAGGGGGTTGAGATCGTCCGAGTCCTGACCCAAAAGGGTAAGGGTCCTTAGTTGGACCTAAACTGTTTGGGTTTAGAGTCGTGGTCGAACCTAAGAGAGTTGGGTGATGGGACCGTGTTTGACCTAAAGGGGTTGAGGTTGAGTTAGTGTTGTGACCCAAGGGGGTTTGGGTCCTTCATGCCCTGACCCAAAATGGGTTGGGGTGGGTCCGGACCCAAGGGGGTTTAGGTTTGGATACTTCCCTGTCCGAACCTAAAATGGGTTAGGGTTACGTTTGGCCATGTTCGGACCCTAAATGGGTTGAGGTGGAGTTGGAGTTCGAACCCAAAAGGATTATGGGCTAGGTCCACGTCTAGACCCAAGGGGGTTTGGGTGTGGGTCATTTCGAGTCCAGACCTAAAGAGGTTTGGGTTAGGGTCCACATCCAGACTCAAAGGGTTGGGTTTGGGGTTAATGTCTAAACCCAAAATGGATTTGGGTCCTTCCCTATCCGGATCCAAAAGGGTTGGGGGTTGTGTCCGTGTCCTGACCCAATAGGATTTGGGGCTAAGTGAGTGTCCAGACCTAAGAGGGTTTTGGTTTGGGTCCCTTTATGTACTAACCCAAGGGGGTTTGGGTCCTTCTGAGTATGGACCCAATGTGGGTTAGGTTGAGGAGTGGGTCCTTCCTTGTTCAGACCTCAAATGGGTTAGGATGAGGTCAAAGTCTGAATCCAAAAGGATTAGGGGCTAGGTCTATGTTCAAACCCAAAGGTGTTTGGGTTTAACTCTTTCAGTTTTCGAACCCAAAGAGGTTTGGGTTGGTTTAGAGTTCAGACCCAAGTGGGTTGGATTTGGGCTTAGTGTCCAGACCCAAAATGGATTTCGATATGGGTCTTTCCTTGTCCAAACCCAAGAGGGTCGTGGGATAGGTCTATAGTCGTACCTAATTAGGTTGGGGGCTAGGTCTATGTCCAGATCTAAGGGGTTTAGGTCCCTTCATGTATGAACCCATAAGGGTTTGGGTTTGGGTTTGGGTCCTTCTGAGTTTGGACCTAATATGGGTAGGGTTGGTGACACGACTAAAAGATTGATGTCTTCTCCCAAGTGTAGGAGTGTCGAAGTAATAAATAACTCAGCAAGACTAGGGTCAAACCACAAGGAGGTTAATTGTATAAATTATAGATGACAATAATACAACAACAACAACAACAATAATAGTAATAGTAATAGTAATAGTAGTATTAATAATAATAATAATAATAATAATAATAAAGAAGGAGAAGAAAAAGAAGAAGATGAGAACTTTGAGATGAAATATTAATGTAAGGATTAAACAATAAAAATAACAAATATCAAGGTTAGATGTTTCACTAATGGTATGTGACACGACTAAAAGATTGATGTCTTCTCCCAAATACAGGAGTGTCGAAGTAATAAATAACCCGGCAAGACCGGGGTCGAACCACAGGGAGGTTAATTGTACAAATTATAAACGACAATAGTACAACAACAATAATAGTAGTAATAACAATAATAACAACAACAATAATAATAGTAATAACAATAATGACAATAATGACAATAACAATAACAATAATAACTATAATAATAATAATAATAATAATAATAAAAGAGAGGAAGAAGAAGATGATGAGAACTTGGAGATGGAAAATTAATGTAAGGATTAAACAATAATAATAACAAATGTCAAGGTTAGAGGTTCCATTAATGGTATATCAAACAAGTATAGTATAAACTATTATTATTGAATTGGAAACCACACACAAAAGAGGTTCCAATCAGATTATATATTGTTAATATGATTACATTAGTCATCTTATTCAATTAATGCTAATACTTGTAAATCTCGTCAAGCATTCATGATTATAACTTATGTTAACAACAAATCAAGTTCCTTTCATAGCTCAGGTGTCGGTTATACCATACATTATAGGCTATGAAAGTGCCAAGCATTTGTTGTACCAAGTGTTATACAACATAAATCAAGATTAGTCATTTAACAAGCAAAGTATTAAAGAGTGAACAAGATAACAAATATAAAACATGTTAGTATCAAACATTAAAGTCCATATTAAGTTTACATTATACTTATTCTTACACCATTAGTGTAACTTTTTCACCTTGACATAACTAACTTAGCTAGACATAATGAAAGAAAGCAAAATAGATAAACAAAATAAGAACATAAAAGTTAACTAAGTAAAGGAAAGGAAATGAAAGGCATAAACTTAATATTAATGAAAGCAAAGCATAAACATTACAAAAAATACAAAGAGAGAAAGGAAGAGCATGATCTTGATCTGGAAACCAAGATGCCTAAATGCATGGCAAATGCCTTCTTTTATAGGCCAAAATTGGGAACTATTGATTTGATGACTAATTGATAAGCGGGTGGCCAACTTTTGACTTGGTGACAATCCTTATCTTCTCTTGTCTGCCCAAAACGTCATTGATAACGTCAAAACTGGAGCCAGTTTCAAACATGAAAGTTGTAGGACATTGTCTCAGCTTTCGTGTGTAAAGAATTCAGCTCATTTGGACTTTTAGAACTCTAGATATGGCCAAAATACTGAACAGTGCTCGGGCTGGAAGACAGATTCGGGCTTCTTTGTTGTTGCTACAATTTGGACTTGAAAATGGCCTTTTTAGATCTTAGGCTCCATATGAAAGTTGTAGACCTATGTCTTACCTTTCCATCCATATAAATTGGTACTAAATATGAGATATATAGCTCCAGATATAACCCAATTACCGAACAGTGTTCTGGTTTGGATTGCACCGACATCTCTTTTCTAAGTTTGGCCATCTCTTTATCCTTACAATTTAAGTTCTTAAAGTCATCAATCAATCCTTTCATTTATGTGATAGGCCTGCATTTAAAATGAACATTTACCACAAATTAAAGATATCTTATATTATTAGATATATTATTATAAAACATGCTTTGGTTAAGGAGTTATTGATACTTCAAGTGCAAAATGATGATATAAAACCATGATAAAAATGCACTTTTAAGTACTAATCACACCCCCCAACCAGCTTATTACTAGTCCCTAGTAATCAAAGCGTAAAATAGAAAAATAATTTGCAAATTCCACAAAGCAAAGTATTCATCATTTAACTTCCATTAATCTATCCAGATAAAGAAACTCTCATTAAATTTATATATCTGCTCAATACCTCTTAACAAGATATTAATAAACCTTTCTTTTGTGCTCAATGTATCAACACATAATTATGGGGCTTTTCTTGGAAGAAAACAAAATTTTTGTTCTAATGTTTAAGGTTAACTTCCTTGGGCTGAGATTATTATTTTTGTCTTTTTTTTTCTTTTTCTTTTTTAAATATATATACATATAATTTAAAAACATCATGTATCTTTAACCCATGTAACGAGCTTTCAGCTAATGACTCCCAGACCAGTTGGTCTTAGGGCATTAGGTGTTAAGACACCCCTACGAGCTTAGTAACTCGGGTCGTAGATACTGATATGTAGATAGTGCAATGTTTGATTTCCTTAAGCTTTTCTCCTCAACCCATGTAACAAGCGTTGGGCCAATAGCTCCCAACTCAGTTGACTTTAGGGTATTAGGTGTTAAAACACCCCTTTGGGCTTAATTGCTTAGGTTAGGGAGGCTACGAAACCAAACTTATCTACATTTTTATTATCATCATTTTTTATTTTTCTTTTTTTTCTTTTTTTTCATGTTTTTTTTCTTAATTATATACAATCCTTTTCCCTTAGTTGTTATCTTTAACAAAAGAACATAAATAATGTAATAATCCAATATGCAACCCACAATCATATGTTAAAGTGTGTGTGTGTAAATTAAGGTTTAAGAATACATGTTAAATAAGTATGTGAGCAGAATTAAGTGATAACAATGCGAGAGTTTGTAAATCTGAATATTTCAAGAAGTATTATAATAGACCTTGTTAAGAATGGTTACTAAGATGTGTCTCAAGAGTCACTTTAACAAAAGATCTCCTTTACTCTGCCATCCTAGTAACAACAATTATGCACATGCTTTATGAAATGAAAAACAATTTTTTTTTTTATCAACTACTACCCTCTCCCCCCCAACCAAAATGAGACATTGTCCTCAATGTTTTAAGGTAGAAAGATAGAGTATAGAAGATATCACCTGAAATAACAAACACCGACAAACCTGAAACACACTAAAACAAAAATAAGAAATAACAAAACACAATAATAAAACCAAAAGACACAAAAATTCACAAATGAAGGCTCAAATCCAATCTAAGCTTTTTACGGCTTTCCTTAGATGACCAATTTAAGCGACTCATGGAAGGATCAATCACAGGAATGAAACATTGTAGTTGGTCAATCAATTGTTCAGCAGTAGCAGCAGAGATTATGATTTGTCGTGTAGAAGATGTTAGAAATTCCTGTTCCACAGCATGATCAAGAAAAGACAACAATTTATCATAATAACCATTAACATTTAACAAACCTATGGGTTTATGGTGAATGTGTAGTTGAGCCCAAGAGGAAATATCCAATGTGCCTAGACCACCTGGTAAAGCAATGAAGGCATCAGCATGGTTAAACATTGCATTCATTCGAGCTGACATTGTGGAGACCTGAAGTTCCTCTCCAATTGTTTTTCCAATGATGTCCCCTTGTGCTAAAGCTTCGGGGACGACCCCCAAAACTTGACTACCTCCTAAAAATGCAGTTATTGACACACCTCCCATTAACCCAAGACTGCCTCCCCCATACACTAAATGAATCTTTCTCTCATCTAGCACCTGACCAAGATGATTTGCTGATTCTAAAAACTCCTTTTCTTTCCTAGGACTAGATCCACCGAAAACACAAATATTTCTTATTTGATGACCTGAGGAACTTGCCATTTCTACACACTTCTGTATTTGTTGAATGTATGGGTTAAGTAGAAATGAAAGGAAGGAAGAGAGGGTTTTATAGATGAGAAATGAGAAAGGCAATCATAACACCTATATGTAGGTCAACTGGAGTCTCACACTCTCTCTCTCTCTTTTTATTTATTTATTTATTTACTTTTTGAAAAAGCATGTGTATGTACAGGTAGTTATGATTGTGGCTCACATCTTCCCTTGGTTTTACATTCAAGAACGGCTTAAACGCCCTCTATGGGTCGGGGATAGGCTTCCCATCTAGTTTTCTTAAAAACTGGCAAACAGGGTCTTTTTTAGTCAGATTCCTAAGACTAAGTCGATCATGTTCTTTATGAAATAGTGGCCATAAATCATGAATTACATGATGCACATCTCCACTAGGATGCGTCTCAAGAGTCTAGAAGATTATCTAAAGACTCCTTACTCAGGCCATCCTTAATGAATTGTATTTTATCTTCACGGTTTATAGATACCATTCCTAAAGAACGACATTGTGTATTACAAGTCCATCTAGCACATCGATGACAGACTTCTAGTCGTTTTACACGACATTTCTTTGCAAAAGTGCTTTTACCTGTTCCAGGCATGTGTGAAATGAAAAAGTTAGAGGACTCACCTGATAATCGGACCTTTGCTTCAATCAACCAGCAAATATCTTCAGGAATTCCATGATTCATTAACAATCTCAATCTTGCACATCTAGCACGGTAAATTTTTGTAATCGCATTCTGAGGCAGAGCGGGAAAATACTTTTTCAATTTTTCAAGATTAATGTCCATTTTCAAATGAGAATTGGAAGAGAGATTCAAAGAATTGCACAAATATATGCACAAATATCAGTTATTGTGAGAAACTGAAAGAACCGACTTAAATCACGGAGTACCGTTGTCCGCCATTTGACCGGGGTGAGAGAAACTAGCAAAAATCACTAAAAAAAAAACACAAAAAAGAAAATGTGAGAAAAACAAAATAATCAACCTTTATCTACAAGATCATTCAAATCAGCTGATTCATTTTCACTAGGAAAATTATCAAAGTAAGCTTTCAAACAATGTCCATTTTCCTTAAAATCATTGTCATTCATTGAATTCTCAATATCACAGGCCCATAAGGATTGGTCCATCTTAATCTTAGCTCTTTAGGGAATGCATAGAGTTGAGAATCATAAAACAAAACTTTTTGACCAGTGTCAATTTTTTGACAATTTTCACAAGTTTTGCCTAATGCATGTGTGTCCTTGAACATGGTGAGCCAATAAAATCCATTTTGAAAGATTTTTGCAGTAGTCTTTTTTGACGAGAAATAACTTCCACATGCTTCAAAATGACAAAGTTTAATGACACTACTTACCTTATTATCAGGAATGAATCTTTGAAATATTTCATCAGGACAATATTTGAATAAGTTAGGGTCATCACAATAAAAGCTCTTCACTTCGTTCAAAAACTTTTCTTTGTCTTGAGTACTCCAATCAGCTGGCAAATCTCCTAAAGCAAAAAAATTGATATTTTTATCATACCAAGGTATTGGACTAAGAGAAAGTAAGGATTCGTTAGGAAAGTAATCATCGATTGGTGTGATGTTAGATATCGAATCTGTTGTCACTGTTGACAAAAGATTCGCATCAACATTTTCTGTGCGTTTGTTATCCATGATTTCTTCCTCAGAATAAATCATTTGCAAATCTTCAGATTCATCTAACTCATTTTTACATAAAGTAGATTCAAGTTGATCATAAACTAATTCATCAATATGATCTACTTCTTGTAAATCATTATCATCTCCAGGTTGCTTGCAAATGTTGAAAATATTCATCTCCAATGTCATGTTTCCAAATGATAGCTTCATCAGTCCATTCCTACAATTAATCAATGCGTTAGAGGTTGCAAGAAACGGACGTCCTAAAACTGGAGCCAGTTGCAAACATGAAAGTTGTAGGTAATTGTCTCAGCTTTCTTGTGTAAAAAATTCAACTCATTTGGACTTCAAGAACTCTAGATATGGCCAAAATACTGAACAGTGCTCGGGCTGGAAGATAGATTCGGGCTTCTTTGTTGTTGCTACAATTTGGACTTGAAAATGGTCTTTTTAGATCTTGGGCTCCATATGAAAGTTGTAGGCCTATGTCTTACCTTTCCATCCATATAAATTGGAACTAAATCTGAGATATATAGCTCCATATATGACCCAATTACAGAATAGTGTTCCGGTTTGGATTGCACCGACATCTCTTTTCTAAGTTTGGCCATCTCTTTATCCTTACAATTTAAGTTCTTAAAGTCATCAATCAATCCTTTCATTTATGTGATAGGCCTGCATTTAAAATGAACATTTACCACAAATTAAAGATATCTTATATTATTAGATATATTATTATAAAACATGCTTTGGTTAAGGAGTTATTGATACTTCAAGTGCAAAATGATGATATAAAACCATGATAAAAATGCACTTTTAAGTACTAATCAGTATGTCAAACAAGTATAGTATAAACTCTTATTATTCAATTGAAAACCACACATAAAGGAGGTTCCAATCAAATTATAAATTGTTAACATGATCACATTAGTTATCTTATTCGATTAATGCTAATACTTGTAAATCTCGTCAGGCATTCATGATTATAATTTATGTTAACAATAAATCAAGTTCCTCTCATAGCTCAGGTGTCAGTTATACCATACAGTATGGGATATGAAAGTGCCAGCTATTTGTTGTATCAAGTGTTATACAACATAAATCTAGATTAGTCATTTAACAAGCAAAGTGTTAAAAAGTGAACAAGATAACAAATACAAAACATGTTAGTATCAAACATTAAAGTCCATATTAAGTTTACACTATACTTATTCTTACACCATTAGTGTAACCTTTTCATCTTGACATAATAAACTTAACTAAACATAATGAAAAAAAATAAATAAATAAACAAAATAAGAACATAAATAAGATAAAAATTAACTAAGTAAATGAAAGAAAATGAAAGACATAAACTTGATATTAATGAAAGCAAAGAATAAACATTACAAAAAATACAAAGAGAGAAAGCAAAAGCATGATCTTGATATGAAAACCAAGATGCCTAAATGCATGAAAAATACCTCCTTTTATAGGCTAAAATTGAGAATTATTGATTTGATGACTAATTGATGAGTGGGTGACCAACTCTTGACATGGTGACAATCCTTATCTTTTATTGTCTGCCCAAAACATCATTGATAACGTTCAAATTAGAACCACTTGAAAAAATGAAAGTTATAGGAAATTGTTTCAGCTTTCTTGTGTAAAAAATTAAGGTTATTTGGACTTCTAAAACTCCATATATGGGCCAAATACTGAACAGTGCTCGGGCTGGAGGACAGATTCAGACTTCTTTGTTATTGCTATAATTTGGACTTGAAAATGACCTTTTTAAATCTTGGGCTCCATATAAAAGTTGTAGACCTCTGTCTAACCTTTCCTTCCATATAAAGTAGACCTAAATTTATAATCTACAGCTCCAGATATGACCTAATTACCGAATAGTATTCTGGTTTGGACTGCACCGGCATCCATTTTCTAAGTTTGGCCATCTCTTTGTCCTTTCAATTTCAGTTCTTAAATTCATCAATCAATCCTTTTATTTATATGATAGGCTTGTATTTAAAATGAATATTTACCATAAATTAAATATATCTTATATTATTAGATATTTTATTATAAAACATGCTTTAATTAAAGAGTTATTAAGAACTGAAATTGAAAGGACAAAGAGATGGCCAAACTTAGAAAAGAGATGTCGGTGCAATCCAAACCGGAACACTGTTCGGTAATTGGGTCTATCTAGAGCTGTAGATCTCAGATTTAGATCTATTTTATATGGATGGAAAGGTAAGACATAGGCCTACAACTTTCATATGGAGCCCAAGATTTAAAAAGGCCATTTTCAAGTCCAAATTATAGCAACAATAAAGAATTCTGAATGTATCTTCCAGCCCGAGCACTGTTCAGTGTTTGACCCATATCTGGAGTTCTAGAAGTTCAAATGACTGAATGTTTTACACAAGAAAGATGAGACAATTTCCTACAACTTTCATGTTTTCAAGTGGCTCTAATTTTGACGTTATCAATGACATTTTGGGCAGACAAGAAAAGATAAGGATTGTCACCAAGTCAAGAGGTGGTCACCCACTTGCTATTAATATTGTTGTTGTTGTTGTTATTACTATTGTTGTTGTTTATGATTTGTACAATTAACCTTCATGTGGTTCGACCTCGGCTTACCGGGTTATTTATTACTTCGATACTCCTGCACTTGGAAGAAGATATTAATCTTTTCGTCGTGTCAGGGGGCTTGAGTTTTGGTCTTTCCATTCTGGACCTTAAAGAGTTTAGGATGGGTTCGAAGTTTGGACTCAAGGGGTTTAGGTTTGGCGTCAGCGTCCAAACCTAAAATAGGTTTGGGTGTAGGTCCTTTTATTTTTGGAAAAAAAAAGGTTAGGGGATAGCTATGTGGTTAGACTAAATGGGGTTTGGGTCCATCGTGTCTAGACCCAAAAGGATTTGGGTTTGGGTTTGGGTTTGGGTTTGGATGCTTCCATGTCGAGACCCAATACGAGTTAGGGTTAGGGTAGGGGTCTGGACCTAAGGGTTTTTGGGTTTGGGCCTGTTGGTGTTTGACCTAAAAGGTTTGGGTTCGGTGTAGAGTCCAACCTAAAGGAATTGGGTTTGAGTCATCCGTGTCAGGACCTAAAATAGGTTTTGGGTATGGGCCCTTTCCTATTCGAACCTAAGAGGGTTTAGATTTGGGTCCTTCCATGTCTGGATCCAAAGAGGTTAAGATGGGTTCAGAGAGTGGACCCAAGGAGTTTAGGGTCAGCAGCCAGATCAAAAATGAATTTGGGTGTGGGTCCTTCCATTTCTGAGCCTAAGAGGATTGAGGGATAGCTTTGTGGCTGGACCTAATAGGGTTAGAGGTTGGGTCCGTGCCCAGACTTGAAAGGGTTTGAGTCCTTTGTTTCCAGACCTAATAGGGTTTGGATTGGGGTACTTTTGTGTTTGGGTCTAAAGGGGTATGGGATGAGTTCGGAGTCTAGACCTAAAAGGTTTGAGTTTGGGGTTAGCGTTAGAACCCAAAATGGGTTTTAGTGTGGATCTTTTCCTGTCTGGATCCAAGAAGATTAGGGGATGGGTCCATAGCTGGCAATGGAGTTGGGGTTTGTGTCTTTCCATAACCAAACCTAAAAGCATTTGGGTTGGGTTTGAGATATGTATCCAAACTCAAGACATGTGGGTTTGGACGTTTTACCCAACAGAAGGGAGTCCATGTTAATAGACCTACTGGCCTAGTTGGACAGTCTGGTTCGTGTGTTTTGGCCCAGCACCAAGACATGACAATCCAAACGCCAGTTGTTCACGGCCTGAGGGCTCAACCCCCCCTGCAACTTTGAAACTTTTGTGACTGAGAATGATTGCTCTTGCACCATGTGTCTGTGCCTCAGGTTGCAACATATAATATTTTCATAAAATATGCAATTTATGATGTAACGAGTTTTAGTGAACGATACATATATTTATCACTATTTTAATTTATAGTATAATGAGTCTTGATTAACAAAATTTTTTCCACGTGATTTAATTTTATATATAATATAAAAATATTATTTATAATACTAAGGAAATAGCATACTAGTTTTATATTATATAATTCAATCATCATTATTATTAGACGTTTATAATTATAAATTAAACCTCAATTATAAGGTAAAATTAGAAACTTGGATTTACATTTACAACAATAACAACATTGCTGTTGTTATTGTTGTTGTTATTATTAGAAAAATACCATAGTTTAATCGTAAATGCGTGAACTGAATTAACAAATAAGTTATATATAAGATATTACAAGTTTTCCATTTTAAGTGAAATATTATCGGCTTGTCACCAACTCTCTACGCATCTCTAACTCCTCTGTGCATTTCTTCTCTAATCTCAATTCCAACTCCATCTTTTTGATTAATTTGTGTCTTGTCTTGCTTATTATTTTTTTGAATCGAGACAGATACATCGTGTCAAAAGGGATTGGGGTTGTGGTGTTCAGAGATGGAGAAAGGGGATTGTCAGGTTGTGTGATGAGGCTATGATAATAAATGGATTGTTGGGTCGTATTAATGTTTATGGTGGTGTTTTCAACTGCGTTATTTGGGGCGGGTGAAGTTGGCGAGAAACTAGAAGAAGGATGGGTGTTGTGCCAGTCTTAACAGGTTCCGTTGGTGGTGTCAGCGTCGTGGGGAAGAGACATTCGTGGAGTTGAGTTTGTGTGGCTTGCAACAATTATTTTGGTGGAGAGAGAGAGAGTCCTGGGGAGCGAGGAATGAGCTTTCAGAATTTGATGGCAACAATTTAAATATTTTTTAATATTAAAAACATCTATTAATTTAATGCTTTAAAAATCATCTCATTACATATAAAAAACACAAGGTGCTGTTTCATCATCATCGTCATCACATCAGCCATCCCTTTCTTATCATCGTTTTCTCTATCAATTTCAATTTTTGAAAACCGCAAAGCTTCTCTTTCTTTTTTTAAATTGAATAAGCAGAAAATGGATGTGATGACTCATTCTTCCACGTTCCTTCTTCCCGGCAACGACCACAGCTCCCGTGTTACCTACGCACTTGTTGTCCTTAACCAGCGCCTTCCCAGATTTACTCCTATTCTCTGGGACCACGGTTCAGTATCCCTCGTGGCTTTCTCTTTCTTTGCCAATTGCCTGCCTCCTTGCATGCGTGAGCGTGACAAAGGTTTTTTCTTTTGGTTTTTGGCGGTGTGTAACAGCACAGGTGCGGGTGTGTGCTGATGGAGGTGCCAATCGGGTGTTCGACGAAATGCCTCTCTTGTTCCCCCGCGACGACGCTCCTTGTTTTCGGCTCCTGGTAC
>NW_011500314.1:58138-65992 GCF_000495115.2 Populus euphratica | reverse complement strand
GCCACGCTCTTGATATTCGACTCAGGTCACTCTCTGTTTTTCTTTTCCCCTCCAATTTATAGAGAGGTTGATTTTGAGATTTTGCATTTGTAGTGATTTTACTATTGGATTGAATCTTAAAATGAATTTCATTGAAACAAAAACGAAACCTCTGTCAGTGGGGTGATGGATTCATGGCTGAATAAATCATGATTTTCTTGATTGAGACAAAAAAAAATGTTGGGCAATTTTAGAATTCTTGAAAGTAGCTAAAATTTACATATTTATTCTGCAAACACCTTTGCGCTTTTCTGATTGACATCTTCTGAGCATATGATTTCAGCAAGGGAGTTCATGATGGATGCTATCAGAGCAGACAAGAAATTTTATATTAAATGAAATATCAGTTAGAGATATTACACTGTAGAGACATGAATTATGTGAAGCGTTTCTTGACGCCATGGTTCTTAAATCAGTGCTTGTCATCTTTAGTAGACTTATCGTGATGCTGACCGGTAGATTTCAACCAGGTACAAGCCAGACATAATCAAAGGGGATATGGACTCAATTCGGACAGAAGTACTGGACTTCTATACCAACTTGGTAGTTGTTTCTTGGTCCCACTTATATCACTGTATTACCAGTAGGATGTTTTCCTTTTATTCGTCCAAAGTATCCTCTATCCATGCCCTTCCATTTGCCAACTTATCATTTTGGAGTTGGGCACTTATCATTGAAGCCCCTTTTGAATCTTTTCAATTGTTTTCTGGGTCATGCTTTTACATGGATTTTTTTCTTCTGAGTGTGATCAGTCAAACCTCGCTCAGATACTCGAGCTTGCTTCAAAAATGCAGGGGACCAAGGTAGTTGATGAATCTCACGATCAGGATACCACAGATCTACACAAGTGTGTAGCCTACATTCGAGACTTTGCTCCAAACTTGGATAGATCAAATGTAAGATAAACATATTCACATCCAAAGGCTCCTTTTTTAAAGTGCATCTACCTGATCTCATGCATTTATCATCTACCTAGACACTTTCGTAAAGAATTTTGATTGATTTATTTTGAGTCCCTGCAGTTTGGTGAGTGTTGTGTTTGCCTTCAAAGCATTCTAGTGTGGAAATTTAAGGACAGTATATGTTTGAGTCACTAAGTTTTTAGTGCAGCTAAACTTTTGCTCCTTTTAAAACCAGCACTATAGTTTTGACATTTTATGACTCCAGTCAATTTGTACTCATTTGCCTGCTTAAATATGTACCCCATAAAGATTATTTTGTTGCTTTTAGAAGCTCAAAGTACAAAAATTTTAACTTTTGGGAGTTGAAAATAAATTACCAGAATCATGATGTCCATATTCTTCATGACAATCCTGGTTAGTTTTTGCTCAGGAGCTTGCCAGTGAAAAAAATAAACTGCACTGGGTGTTAGGAGTCCATCATTGTGACTGTTTCCCTGCTCATTGGCAATATGACAAGTTTTTTTGCTTTTGTTGTAATTTGCAGCTCTGCATTCTTGTAGCTGGAGCACTTGGTGGGCGATTTGACCATGAGGCTGGAAACATTAATGTGCTATATCATTTCTCAACCACGCGAATAATCCTTTTATCGGATGACTGCCTAATCTACTTACTTCCAAGGACTCACCGTCATGAGATTCATATTCAATCTTCTGTTGAGGGTCCGCATTGCGGACTCATTCCCATAGGGATGACATCTGTGGACACTAAAACAACGGGGCTTCAATGGGATCTCAGTAAGTAATTCGATTTGAAATTATTCTGGGGAGTGCTTTCATTTGCTCAGCTAATAAGCAGAAACATAAAGGTCTCCAATCTCTAGTCTTGTGTTCTCTGGTCAAAATTTTCATTACATTACACATCACCATTAATATTGTCATTTGACATATGGAGGGGTAGCCTCTAGATAGTTTTGGGCACTTGACACCCAGCTTTTCTTCTCTGGGGTACAGAATGATGTGTTAGACAACCAGGGGAGAAATGCCAGGGATTTGCAATGATTCACTTCTTCTCTAACTTCCTTTCCTCATTGAATAAACTCTTACAGATGGTTAATGTCTGATGGATTTCTTTCATCCTCTTTCTCGGCTATTATGAAATTTGCCATAGGAGTCTGATGGACTGAATTTCATATTTTCTGTTTTCCAGCTAACACGGAAATGAGGTTTGGTGATCTGGTAAGCACATCAAACTTAGTCCAAGGTGAAAAAATAACAGTGCAGTCCAGTTCTGATCTTCTTTGGACGATATCCATCAAGAAGGTGTGATTGCAAGCCCTCTTCAATTAAAGAACTATAAAGTGAGTTGTAGGTAATTCTCTTTGTTCATATCAAATTACTATTGAGAGGGAATGTTATATTTTAGGCAGTATTAGCTTTCTTTTCCGCTGTTACTTGGAAATCCTGCCTCAAGCCCTATTAGGCTTCTCCTATTGTTGAACTTTTCCTTGAGTTGTTTGCATCATAATGATGGCAAGGAGGTAGTAATTGTAAGACATTTGCTGATGTGAGGTTTTCATTGATCTCCTCCTCACTCCATCCAGTGGTGACTAGATGTACATTCACAAGGTATTTTAAATATTAATTCCACATGTTATCTCATATTATCACCAATTTTTATGTAATCAACTTCAGATTGTATCAGGAGTCACATTATCAACCCGCATACAGCACAGCAGTTATATCAAGCTGAATGTAAAATCACTGGACACACAATGCCAGGATTTGTTAGGCTGTAGATGTTTCCTTTGGCACACCCTACAAGAATAGTACTAAGATGGGTGACCTCCTAAGAAGTCCTCGTGCTGCACCCTTTCTTTTTGCCAGTTTCCAACGCGACCCCGCCCAACCCCTCTCCTCCTATCTCTTTCCACTTTTTTTTGGTCTCCTGCTCCCCTATCTTTCCTTTCCTCTCTTTCCTTTCCACTTTTTTTTGGTCTCCTGCTCCCCTATCTTTCCTTTCCTCTCATTCCCTTTCCCTCATGACATCCCCGGCCGGTTAGGAGGAGTGTGGTGTTTTGCCTAATAGGAGCAAGTTAAAGGGCAGAAGAGTAAATGGTCCATGGCTCTGGGGCAAGGACTACAAGATCTGAAGATTCGACAGTCGGCATAGCGATTCTATAGCTACTAGAAGGAAAACAAACTCCGAAAGCTCTTGTAAAAATCTGGGCGCAATCTAACGGTCGGATCTCAAGTTATGGCTCTTTTGAGCTGTTGTTCCTACCCGGCATGAATTGGCTCGCTCTAGGGTCCTATCGCGCTTCCCCAAGCCGACGCCCCTCTGCAACAGTGCTCAAACCATCGAAGAACCTCCCATTACCTGACAATTCTCCTCGCGGGTGCCTATGAAGCTCTTAAAGGAATTGCACGTGCATGAGTTAACAATTGCGATCATACCAACACTAATATATTAATATACTGAATTTCATCAAACTCTGAAGTTAAATATACTTTGACAAAAGTAATACTAGGATAAATGATCTCTTAAAAAGTTCTTATGTTATACCCCCTCTTCTTAAACATACTTTGGCAAAAGTAATACTAGGATAAATGATCTCTTAAGAAGTCCTCATGTTGTACCCCCTCTTCTTCCATCTTTCTTTTTGGGTCTCCTACTCCCCTATCTTTCCTTTCCTCTTCTTTCCTTTCCTGCACAGCGTCCCTTGCCGGCTGGGAGGAGTGCGGTGTTTTGCGCGATAGAAGATTGTTAGAAACTACAGCAGTTATAAGCGTCTTAAATTTACTGCCCTATAATTTACGTCATGCAATTTGACAAGTGACCTGTTGAGGGAATAGCTGCAAACAGAACCATGTAAGTGGATTCTTGCGTGAAACGTTGCGCTTTCTTTTTGTGCTGCCCAGAGTCAGGAAAGGGAATATTGAGAAGACCAGAATCTTCTTCACCGGAAATGTTACTCACCAGAAATGTTATACTACCGTGGTGTGCAACGCAAAGATGATTTATTCATTGTCAGAACCAGTATTTACATGCTAGAACGAAGTGGGGGAAACGAATCCAAAGAAGAAGAAAAATGCAAATTCGGCCAAATTACCAGCCAATAAATATAGTCAGATTCCTGAATGCCGTCAATAATTAAAACCTATTCTACGGTCAGGACCTGCAATGAAATTTCCACAAAATACAGGTCCTAAATCTAGGCGACTTAAGAATAAATTAAACAAGAAATGCCTATACATGAAACATACATTCTCTACATGAAATAGCTGAGCGATTTCTTCTTTCTCGATCCACCTTCTCCATATAGATCATTCCATTGGAGGAGCTCGTTCATATTTGTAGACTCTGATGACACACTTGCACAAACCTGCAATTATTAGAGTATTCACATGACTAATTCATAAATAAATTGAAATTAGAAGACTAAATGACAATGCTAAGGTGGTTGTTTATGTTAGCAGGGATGGCATTTCTTTCTTCAATAAAATCCTAAATGCACCCACACGAGGCAACAATCTCTGATACAAACTACAAAAGCCAAGGAAAGAACAAAATCAATCAATCTCTCAAGGTGAATCCACATGAGAATAATATACGTTTCCAAGAGAGGCTGCGCCTGGACACAAACACCTCATTAATCCCTGTGGTTTTAAGATGATTCTATTGAGCGTCTTCACAAGGGCAAAATGCCATGAACTAACTGCTAAATGTAGAACATGACCAACCAATAATAGATAGCATCTATTGGTTTTCTAGCCTCTATGGCAAAATGCATCTGTGGGTTTTCACATGGGTCTTCTATTCTGACGTTTATAAACTAGAGGGCTCTCATATCTGACTGTTCTCTTTCTGTAACAGCATCGCCATTTCCAAGTCAATTATTATCTTATCCTCCCTATTACAGCTCTTCTTTTTCATCATTTTCTCCAACATAAAAAGGAATAATCAAAGATTAAATTTTAACAGATGGCTGGGTGGGGAACTTGAAAAACAAAATGCTGCTCCAGGATGGAAAGGTCGTTTGATGATTAGTGTTGACCAGCTCAGATTCCCAGACCAAACAGCTAAAGGAAGATATTTGGGCCAATAGGTGAATTAACAAACAAACTTGAAACAAGTATGCTAATCAGTCAACTCCCCAACCAATTAATGAAAATGTTCAGAATCATCATACCTGTTCATGTGCATATCTAAAATCCTCCATCTTAAGAGGACGGATGTCAGAACTGCTGTACAATGTGGGCAATGGACTATTCTCAGCCAATGCCAAAGTTATTTCCTGAAATTTGTGCCCCTCAAAAGTCAATTGCACAGCCAACAAGTGTACAAAATGATGTACAAAAATCGAATCACCACATGTATAGCATTTAAAAAAGCAAGCAAGATAGCAATTTAGAAATTTCCCATGCCACGTTTCCGCCCCAAATTTGTTTAAAAACATCAACACAGCCAAATAAAAATGATAAACATGTTTCCATTCAGTACATTGGAATTTACAAGTCAACAAGCAAGTATATTTGGACTTCTAAGAAAAACCATGATTCATTTAACTAAAATGTTTACTGGCAGTGTGACAAGTGCTCACATTACATGCCCAACTGTGCTGATGTTATTAGATGCCATATTTGCAGCAGCTATCTAAAAGTTTCAAGAATGTATACACTAACATAAACCACATGGCAGTCATATCCAGCAGCCCTCTCAGACAATTCCAAGAATGTAGTCTCCTAGGCTAACAACTTAACAGGAATATATATGAATGTGCTTAAGAGCAATACTTGCATCAGAACGCTGTGGACTAAAATGACTTCCAGGCATGAAATGATTCAGACATAAACCAAGTCCAAGGAGCCCTTAGCACAAGCACTGAGAAAGAAGGCTACCTTGGGGTACTTATCAGCAGTGCTTGTATTGTAACATTGCAGACTAAGATGATTTCTAGGCATGAAATGTATCATGGAATAAATATTCAATGCGGGGTTTCAATTATATATGCACACACACAACATTGCAATTAAAGAACTAATGTGGCTTTCAGTTACATAAGTTCTAGAATAGAGAACATCAGAAAAATTCAAATTAAACAAATAGCAATGTCAAGCAAACCTTCTTTTCCTTTTTTAAAATTTCTCGTATAGGACAATGTGCAGCAGTAACACAAAGATTCTGAAACGAATGGGGGGAAAAAAGATTAGACAGAAGTAATGAGAGAAAAATCAGATGCTAGCTAAATAGTGTGAAAGAACCTTTATATCGCTCCCAGAATAGCCATCAGTCATATTTGCAACTGCTTCTAAATCAACATCAGGTGCCAAATCTTCTTTGGCCAAGATAACCCTCAGGATTTTTTCTCTATTCGGTGCATCTGGCAAGTTAACCATTAATCTGCAAACCAGTTGCAGAAGAAAGTCAATGATGTTGCTATTTTGCCATTTTAAAGAGAAGGGTAAGATAAACATAAGATAGAGCACCTCCGGGGAAGTCTCCTAATAACAGCCTCATCAAGGTCAAAAGGTCTATTTGTGGCAGCAAGTACCAAGACTCGTTCTTTATCTTTTGTACGCAGGCCATCCCAATTCACCATGAACTCATTCTTCATCTTACGCATAGCCTCATGCTCCCCTGGATTTTCACGTCTTCCCAACATGCTATCCACCTGAAAGAACACATAAGCCAAGTGACTGAACAATCATTTCATACAGACTCAAATGCAATTGATATTGTTGTTCTTATTATCATTATGACAATGATGGTATAGAATATAGCCTCTATGTATTTCATTAATTGCTTTTCGATGTGGTTTCACACTTATTTCCTTAAATATCAAGAAAGACATGTTTGAGAAGCTGGGGATTTTGAAAGACTATTAAATGAGAGAGAGAAAAAATGGTGGGCAACAAGCTGATGAAGGCAAAAATCACAGGCCTTGCAAATAAAAAGTCATCTTATCATTTTTATACTGTTCATATATGATGTAGATTCAAATTTTAATTCTCATCATTCCAAAATAATTATTATGTTCCAGTTGTATGACCAGCAAATGCTTTGCATTATCAAATAGAAATTCTACAAGACTTGTAGGAATTTTAGCTTTTAACACTGCTGAAAAGAAATACAAAAAAAATGGAACCTCCAAACAGAGACTATAATAAGGAAAAAAATGTGCCCGGACTATCACATTTGCACTTGGCTATTGGCTGTAGCTTTGTCAGGGGGTCCGGGTTTGAAAATCAGATATCAGAATGAGTGACAAGAAGATATATTGCACAAACCTCATCAACAAAAACAACACTAGGAGCGATTTTACTAGCTAAAGAGAACACTGCCTTGACATACTTTTCACCTTCTCCAAACCACTGCAATAAATATTGATGTTAACATTTCAATAAACAATAGCCTTGCTCAAGTGAAAGCTCACAGAACATTCACAACATATATGTACTCATATGTACCTTCGAAGTAATGCTCGACATAGATATATTTATAAAGTTTGCACCAGCCTCAGTTGCTACAGCCTTTGCCAGCATTGTTTTCCCAGTACCAGGAGGCCCAAACAGCAATATTCCCTTACAAGGCTGTACAGGGAATAACATCTTGTAAACATGAAAATATAAATACTTATAGGAGTGTAAAAAAAAAAAAGCCAATTTATTTTGCAATTAACCTTAGTCAGCTGTCCTTTGCAAAACAATTCAGGTCTTTGCAGAGGGAGCATAACCAGTTCCTTCAAGGTATCCTTCACATTTTCTAAGGCTCCAATGTCATCAAAGGAAACTCCAATGTCACTAGGAGGCATGACATCTGCTAGAAGTTTCTTCTCAAATTCATTCTCAGTGACCACATCCTGAAAGATGATCTTTTTGGTTAATATCATGATTGGGAGGGGGGGGGGGGGCGA